>NC_047047.1:4500000-4620360 GCF_011762595.2 Tursiops truncatus
TCAGCTAATCAGAGAATTGTGCACAAGCTGATCACAGCCCCTGCCACACCCCTCCCTCACCTGGCTTTTCAAAGTGCTTCGGGAGACTCAAGACGGAGGAGCTATATGTATACGTATAGCTGATTCACTTTGTTATACAGCAGAAACTAACACAACCTTGTAAAGCAATTATACTCCAATAAAGGTGTTAAAATAAAGAACACCAATCCCATCCATGAGGGCTCCTCGCCCAAGACCTAATCACCTCCCAAGGCCTCACCTCCTAAAGCATGACGTTGGGTGTTAGGATTCCAACATATGAATTTTGCGGACAGGAACGTTCTCACCACAGCAGCCACCTTTGAATGCTGTTGTTGTCAACCACAGAATAAGAGAGTTGGACTATATCTAAGCTCCAACGGTTTGGGTCTTTGAAAGTAATGATAAGAGTTTACAGCTCAATTTTAGTGTCAGAAATCTTTGTGACTTGCTAAATCATAAACTGACCTGTGATGAGAGTGTGCTGGCTAACTGAAAGACGGCTTTTGTTTGCTTGGATTAGAAGTACATCCTCTTGGTGTGGTAACTGCATCTATCATGTGTGGCTCAGAATTCTGGCTGGCGTAGGCCAGCTGGGAAACTAAGTGAGTTATTACTTATTTTGGTCTGACAGGTAGAGTCTTTCAAAGCATGGGGCCCACCAGCAGGGTGATTCACGGGCAATCTCAGTGGCACCAGAGTTGGTCCCCACAGGGGACCCCAAAGTTGCTTCCAGTGCCAAGGTGCTCAGACTGCGGGGTCACAGGTATTTATTTGCATTTGAGGAGTGAGGGGCTCAGAGACACAGCAAATATTCCCTGAGGACAAGGGCCTTGCACAACTGGTCAGGCATGAAGAGTGAGGGCCATTACCTTTGCCAGCCCTACCCAAGCCCACACTGCCCTCCTGTATCCTGGCTACCCAGCCCCACCAGGGCCACACCACATGCCAAACCACCTGACATCTGAACTGTCGCTCTACAACCCTCCACGTCCCATCCCCAGGGGCTCAAACGCTAATGCTCCAGGCTCATCAGTGTTCAAGAGTGTTCAGCGCCAGTCAGTGAACGAGGGCTTCGGGAGAGGTAATGTCTTTCCCTAAAGAAGTAGCTCTGACCAAAATGAGCAAATAAACACAGTCCTTTCCACGAGTACCAACCGTAAGCCTCAAGCGAATGGCCCAAATGCAATGCATCCTAATTTAAGTGTGAGCCACCACATGACAACCAACTCTCCATCACGGGGTGATGAACCCCACGTTGGCCTCCCGCTTGCTGTCCATGAGGTCGAAGGGCGTGTGCTTTAGCAGCCGGACGGGAGGAGAAGGTGGCCACCTTTTGGGTGGCATGTGATACCTCACTTTTTTCCAGAACTTGGTCTTTGCACACTGTGACTGCTCTGTGAAGTCCCCACTCCACTGGATGGCCCCATGCTTCTGTTTGATGTACTGAATGGACTCTGGCAAGGTTGTATAGTCCTTGACCTTCTCCAGTTCAATCAGAATGACCTTTATCCCATCCTGGATGAGAACATTGTAGACTGCGATTTGTTCTTCTGACATGTTCCTTAATAGGTCAAGGCTCAGCGCTTCGGGAACTATGATGATGATCAGTCTTCTGCACAGCTTAATATTTTCATCAGTGACATCGACCACAGCTGGAAATAAAGAAAGAAGATGCAGGACATCTCATGATGAAAAGAGCCACAGACCATGCACTACTCAGAACAAGGATCTTATCATGTCTAACTTTGTATCTCCAAACTCAGCTAAAGGTTTGGTATATATTAGAGGATAAATACTTTTTAAAAAGCAACAGACTTTTAAAGGATAGGACACATGTAGTTAGCTCAAATGTTGTACTAATCTTTATTTGTGTTTTCCTCTTGTGCTTCATAGCTATTTAAATGACCAGGGCTTAAAAGACTAACTTGAAACCACATAACATATCCTAATGATTTCTTGGGAAGGGGAGGGGAAAGTTCTTGAAATATCCAACTACGGATAAAACTTGGTCTTTTTTCAAAACAAAGGCCAAGTTTTATATCCTCCTTATGCTTAGGATATAAGAATAGACTGTAACCACCCCAAGAGCACTTCCTTCTTCTCTTTGGTTTATTTTAATATTTCTAGTGCCTACAACATTACCTGGCACATAGCAGATGCTCAATAAATATTTGTTGAAGAAGTGAATGAATGAATAAATATTGATATGCTTATGAAATGAGAGCTCTTCTGCAGGTTTATAACAAGCACTGGATCACATTTTCATTTCCTCATGGAGGATGATTTCATAACTTGAAAAGATGTGATAAGCTATGGATAGGAGCAGCCTACAAATCCAAAGTTCTTAGAAACCTTTTAAAATGACCCAGAACAGGCCACTAGGTAGTAATCTTGGTTTCCTGGTGATATTTCAAATATGAGCTGTTTACTGTATCGCCGTCTAAGAAAGAGAAGGTATAGGATAAGAGGGATGTTTTCATCTGTTGAGTATCTGATATGTGCTAAGCTCCATACTGGTCCCTACTCAGGTTTTACCTCATTTAATTCTCTCAACTGAGTCAGGGAAGCATTCTCAACCCCATTTGACAGATGGGACAACTGAGGTTCAGTGATGTTAACTGCATTTCCCAAAGCTACTCTCCTATTAAAAGGGGGAAATAAATAACTTCTATTTTATTTAGGTAGGGCAGGGCTGGAGAGAGTTGAAGTTTATAAAACCAGCCTTAAACATGAGCTCTTTTACAAATTCAACTTGACAGAAAATACTCAGCGGTTAGTCTCAAGGGTGTGACAGCAAATGACCAGTTGTCCCTTTTTCGTCTCTTGGCCAAGGCTGTGTATGTCATCATCCAGCGGTTCATACAAATGGGTCAACCACATCCTTACCCAAAGTGAAAGTCACATGATTTCAACCAGGAATCCCCGTTATCCTGTTGTAGGGATGAGCCTAATGAGAGAAGAGAGCCTGGTCTTACCTCCTCAGCTCTGGGGCTGTGGGCAGGGGAGTGAAAGGCTCCCTGTGGTTCTGTGGGAAAGGCAAGCATAGCTCCTTCTGTTTGTAAAGTCAAAAAGAGAGAGGTTCCTTTCCTTTTTTTTTTTGGCTGCATTGCAGCATGCGGGATATTAGTTCCCCGACCAGGGATCAAACCTGTGCCCTCTGCCGTGGAAGCACGTAGTCCTAACCACTGGACCAGCAGGGAATTTCAGTTCCTTTCTATTTTATTCATTTCTTATTTTTATACCTCATTTAAAACATACCTTGTCCAGGAAAGTCATCCCTGCCAAATATAAATAACTTGTATCCACACTGCCTCTCCAGCACCTCGGGTAGAATCTTCAGCACCAGAGTGTCCACATCATGGCTGTGGCTTTCTCTTTGAGGCTTGGGGTACAAGACGTATGCATCATACAGCTTCCCATCTGAAAAGGAAATGGGACAAGCTCGTGAAATTATTCCTACCAAATTATGTGCACAAAGTGAACATCTGAGTTGCTATCATGGTGTCTTTTTCCTTGGGTTCAATGACTTCCGGGTGCCTCGTTGGCTGACTCATTGCCAAGCACTGCATCTCATTCTTTCAACACTTTAAATTTTCACTCCAATCTCTTCTTTCAGGCATGGTTGTTTGAGGATAAGTTGAATGTAATTCATCTTTGTTTCTCTAGAGGTAAGGTGTCTTTTTCCCCTGGCTTCATTCAGAATTTTTTATTCTGTAGTTTGAAAATGATATGCCTAGGTGTAGTTTCGTTTGTTTGTCTTTGGTATTTATCCTAATTGGAGTGCTCTGAGCTTCCTGGATCTGTGGTTTGGTATCTGACATGAATTTGGAGAAATTCTCAGTAATTAGTGTTTGAAATATTTCTGTTCCTCTCTTTCTTCTCCTACTGGTATTCCCATTACATGTATGTTACACTCTTTGTAGTTGTCTCACAGTCATTGGATATTTTGTTCTGTTTTTTCATTTTTTCCGGTCTTTGCTTTTCAGTTTTGGAGGTTTCTACTGAGGTATCCTCAAGCCCAGAGATTCTTTTCTTAGCAGTGTCTGGTCTAGTAATAAGCCCATCAGAAGCATTCTTCATTTTTGTTTGTTTTCTGCTAGCATTTCTTTTTGGTTATTTCTTACTATTCCCATCTGTTTACATTGCCCATCTGTTCTTGCATGCTGTCTACTTTATCCTTTAGAGTCCTAAGCATAGTAATCATAGTTGTTTTAAATTCACAGTATGATAATTCCAACATCCCCACCATATCTAGTTCTAATGCTTGCTCTGTCTCTTCAAATTGTGGGGGGGTTTTTTGTCCTCTAATAGGCCTTATAGTTTTTCTTGATAGCTGGATGTGATCTACCAGGTAAAAGGAATTGCTCTAAGTAGGTCTTTAGCAACATGTGGTGAGGAATGGAAAGAGGGGAAGTATTCTCTAGTCCTATGATTAGATCTCAGTCTTTTAGTGAGCCTATGCCTCTGGACTATGAAATTCACAAATGTTTCTCAGTGTTTTCTCCGCCCTTAGGTTGGGCAGGATGGCTAGAGAGGGCTGGAGTTTGTTATTTCCCTTTGCTCAGGCCAGTCAGGCCCCTGATAAAACCCCAGCAGGTTAGGCTCTCATTAACTAGTGTATCCCGAGGGCAGTCCTTGTTAAGAACAGAATGCTCTGGTGTCTTTTCCCCTCTCCCTCTCCCCTTTCCCCTCTCCCTGCTGGAAGCACATAAAGGAATTTTTCTCTGATATTTACCATCAGAGCTTGGTCAGGCTCCTGGAAGTAAAACTCACGAAAGTGTGAGGGCCCCTTTATGATTGGGTCCCTGAAGAGGGTTCCCAGACCCAATTGCAATATGTGTGTGTGGAGGTTTCCCCACACCAACAAGCAATTCTTGGATGCCAGCAGGGTGTCTAAGAATTCAACTCCATTCTGACACTTTCTACCCAGAGATAGAATCAGATTGCACAGGGAAAGGGCTCAGTCCCACAAGATCACATTCCACTTCAGACGCCCAGTTGTTACCTGTGCGTCTGACCAAGGCGCTCCAAACTGGAGGTTCCAACGACTCCCCCCGACCCACCCCAATGTAAGCAGCTCCTTGAAGGAAGCAGCTCTTTGCAGGAGGCCCTTTTGTCCTGTCGCTCTAGCAAAGCTATATTTTAACTTAACCTTTACGCCAGGTGCCTCCATGCTTAACTAACCTCTGGCCAAAGCACACCTTTCGACTCTTTTGATCACACAAGGCCTCGCCTAACCTGTTGATTCTTTTCTTAGAAGTAGAAATGAAGAATAAATAATTAACAGATGACTACATCTCTTCCCCAGCTTCCCCTTCAGTAATCTCACAAGCAGACTGTGTGCACAAGATAGCGTCTAAAGAAAGATCATGAGGAGTCAACAAGCCTGCAAGCAGTGGGAGATGGTGAAGAATCTGACCCCCTTTCTCAGTGATTAACTGAGATTATTTCCCCTTTTCCCTTTAACACTTTCATGGCCACGCAGAATCTCTGGAGTTGGTTCTGGGACACCAGTCCTCCTTCTCCCCTGGTTGCCGGCCTCCTGAATAAAGCAACATTTCCTTTTCTACCCAACCCTTGTCTCTCGAGTATTGGCTTTCGAGCGAGTTTGGTAACACTAATTCAGGATACCAGGAGCGAGTCCAGGGTGTTACCTGTACTCCGGACCAATTGGCTATAAACCAGATTCCCACGACCCCCTCCTTGGGTTCGATTAATTTGCTAGAACAGACTCAGAGAAACATGTTACTTACTAGACCACTGACTTATTATATAAGGATTTTAAAGGGTATGAAATCAACAGCCAGATGAGGAGATGTACAGGGCAACGGATGGAGAAGGGGATAGAGCATCCACGCCCTCTCTGGGGGGCACCACTCTCCCCAAACTCTACCTGCTCACCAGCCCAGAAGTTCTCCAGAGCCTGTCCTTCCAGGTTTTATGGAGGCTTCATTACACAGGCTCGATTGGTTAAATGAGGAGAAGGAAGCTTCACAAAGCTCATCCCTGATTCATCCTGTGCAGCTGTGTCAGATGGTAGTTTCCAAAAATAGCCCCAGCAGTATTTCCAGTCCCATATGTTCTCTCTGCACTTTGCCACACCCCACAGAGAGGCAGAATCTGTTTCGCCTTCCTTAGAATTGGGTAAGACTCTGCGGCTGCCTTGACAAGTGAACAAGGTAGAATTGATACTAGAAATTCAGAGTCTGAGTCATCAAAAAAATAATGGCTTCTACCTAGCTCTGCTGTTCTTGAAACACTAGCCCTTGGAAGCCATCGCATGCTGTGAGGAAGCCCAGTGTAGTAGCCCCCATTGAGCGATTACTTGGAGAGGAGCCCAGGCCACCAGTCAACAGCCCAAATCAGCTGCTTGTCTTCCAGCTGAAGCCCCAGGCATCACGGGGCTGAGAAAGGCCACCTCCGCTTTGCCCGTCCGCACCCCTGACCCACAGAATCTATAAGCAAAATAAGTGGTGGTTTTATGCCGTAAAGTTTTGAGGTAATTTGATTCCCAGCCACAGTAACTGGGCCGGGATTGGGGAAATAACAATGAATAGCAACAAATAACAATGAGGGGGACCACTCCCCGCAACTGTCTACATCATCAAGAAAATTACAGAGACACAGACCTACTAGTGAGTTTCCTAAGGAAAGTGGGCCCTGCTCTCTCTGTGGAATGGTGGGGAAACAGGGCACCCAGGTTCTGGTGAAGTCCCTTTCATTTTCTAAGGAGATTCATCCCTACTTTTGATGTTAAAGCATCTGTGTACACCCTCATTGGCTGTTGGCAAAAATACAGTCATTTGTTTGCACAACTTAATGTTTATGAAAGTTGCCTAAAGATGATTTGATTCCCTACTTCTCTCAATACGATGTTGTTAAATTTTAAACCTGATCAAACTGGTCCCGTGGAAAAATCAGACGGAATCAATTTGACCTTCAGGTAAGCGCGCTAACTGAATTGCACGAGTTTTTGGCATTTTTGCCCTAGCATGAAGACACTGGAGAAAAGGCACATTAAACAAGCTTTTACATTTACCATAGGAATTTTGTTGCAAGCAAAGTTCATTACATCACATGCTTTAAAAACAAGATCTCACTACAAAACAATTTTCCTGAGGAACTGGCCCAGAAAAAGCCATGTGCTCTCCTGAGCGAATGAAAAGTTTGTGTAAACAGTGCCGTGAACCTTGTCATGGCTTTGCCTTCACTTTTAAAGCAAGAGCATCTTTAAAAACCATCCAAGGTGGGTCATTAACTGTCCCCTGCACTGCTTATGTTATCATTCTACCCTTTGTTCACTGTACCTGTTTTGTTTTTGTTTTTAATTTATTTTATTTTTGGCTGCGTTGGGTCTTCGTTGCTGCGCGCAGGCTTTTCTCTAGTTGCGGCGAGCGGGGGGCTACTCTTTGCTGTGTTGCGCGGGCTTCTCATTGCGGTGGCTTCTCTTGTTGCCAAGCATGGGCTCTAGGCACATGGGCTTCAGTAGCTGTGGCTCACGGGCTCAGTTGCTATGCGGCATGTGGGATCTTCCTGGACCAGGGCTCGAACCCGTGTCCCCTGCATTGGCAGGAGGATTCCCAACCACTGAGCCACCAGGGAAGCCCTTGTTTTTGTTTTTAATCATCTGTTCTACAGGTGCATTCCCCACAAACCCATTTGGAATAAGGTGAGGCATAGACACATCTCTCACGTAGATTTGTAAACGAATCCTTAGATTCGTGTACACACATGCACACGTGGGATAAGAATTTTTAAACTCCCTCCTGTGAGTTAACAGACAATACACAGAGCTCCTGGACTTAGCCAGGCCTGTCCATGACTCAATAAAACTGTGAGTTATACACACCTCACTATTAATCACAGCTGCGGCTTGACGAATCTGGTTGGAATAAACAACTTATCACGAGAAGGACACATGTTCTCTCTCTCCCTCACTTGTATTTGCTGTCCATTACTCCACATGTTCTCAACTAACCAGAAAATATCCTCAAGGGACACAAAACTGGAAACAGCATCTGGGACTCATCTCAAGGTCTCATCACTAACTCACTGTTGAAGTCACACTCAAAGAGGACTCACAGTGCAGTTCTCAGAGCCTGAGCTGGAGGAAATTTAATCACCAAGCGTGCGTGTACTTTTCTGACTTAAAAGGAAGAAGACCGCTGGCTGACTGTAGGTTCCCATCTCCAAATCCTCAGCCCGCCGGTACCAAATCTGGGCAGCAGCCCAGTCTGAGCAGAGGGTGGGGCTCCCTGAGTCAATCAACTGTCCAGCTTCCCCTGCTCAGGGGGAGGCACAATTCCTTTTTTCTCTTCCTGCTACACTTGACCTCACTCGTGGCGGTTTCACCACACACTCGGCATTCACGCTCCGGGGATCCCGGTAGGTCAGGGAGGGAGTTCCGGGGACAACACTGAACCCACGCAGTCCCCTGTCAGTCAACAAACGAAGCATCTCTGTGTCAGAAAAGACAAGCAGCCGTGCTGCCCTGAGGTGTCTTCTCACACAGATGCAGGAGGACCACAGGCAGAGGTGGGCTTACGCAGAGTAGGCGCTACAGGGGCCAGGGCCCAGCTCAGCGCCCGCAACGCTGAAAGAGCTTCAGGCTGCATTGGACATGCAACGCCGATTTCCACAAGTGAATTGTGCCGTCAAAGAAACAAAAACAAAACCAGAGTCTGGTTCCTTCCAGGTTGCTCAAGGGCCGCCAATTCTGAATTCTGAAATTTCACTTGAACTCCAAGTTAGGATACTTACGGTTTATCAGACATGTGGACAGACACGTGGTTTTATATGCCAAGCAGGCATTCAGTATGACTACCACCCTTCTGTGTAATAGGGATTCCTAAAACGCGCTGGGACCCGCCCCACCTCCTTGAGCTCCCAGCAACACTGCAAGTCTATGGACTTGAAAGGGACGCGTTTGTGCATCTCCGTGCAGGAAAGCTGCACGGACCTCTCTCAGCCATGTGTGACTTTTTTATCCAGTTAGGACACGTTAAAGCAGACGCATTACTTTTGTGCGAGGCCTTGACTGATCACATCTATTCTGAGATACAAAGAAAATAGCACAGAGTTAAAAGCACAGTGATGGGGGGCTTCCCTGGTGGCGCAGTGGTGCAGAGTCCGCCTGCCGATGCAGGGGACGCAGGTTCGTGCCCCGGTCCGGGAAGATCCCACATGCCGCGGAGCGGCTGGGCCAGTGAGCCATGGCCGCTGAGCCTGCGCGTCCGGAGCCTGTGCTCCGTAACGGGAGAGGCCATGACAGTGAGAGGCCCGCGTACCGCAAAAAAAAAAAAAAAAAAAAAAAAGCAGCACAGTGATGGGAAATGCCGGATCCTCAGATTCGGGACCACACGGGCACTTCTCCGGTGACTAGTGCCGGCAGGACGCGGCCCCCCACGCCAAAGTGAACCCCCTGGCAGAGCAGCAGGGGCAGGTTGCCTGGACCTTCAGACATGGGAGACCCCTGCACCCCAGGACCCTCAGTGCTTTCCTGAGCTTCAACTCTGCTATTCCTACAGGACTCTGTGAGGCAGGCTCTGATCATGGTCCCCTCCCCTCCTCTCCCCTCCCCTCCCCTTCCCTTCCCTCCCCTCCCCTCCTCTTCCCTTCCTCCCTCCCTCCCTCCTTTCCACCTATACCTAAGAAAGAGAAGAGAATTAAATACCTAAATCACACAGGGAGTAAGTGGAGAACTCAAATTCAAACCCAGGTCTGTCTCTCTCCAAACCTGAAAGTTGGAGATAAATCTTTTTGGGCCCCCAGCCCAGGCCCAGAAGGAGCTGCAAACACAGGCAACTCCTTGCTCTCTGTGACATAAATTCTGCATGCACGTGTGCTGTGTTGAAAACGTACCGTGGACAGAGCCCACGCTGCTCCAAGAGAAATTTTTGTCTTTTGCCTACACCAGTGGACGTGAGAACCTTCCTAAAACAGTTGCACTGGGAGCCAGAAGACGATCTGCCAGGTCACTCCTAGCTTGCAAGCCTTACGCGATTGTACAGTGCTGGTGGCTACGGGCAAATCCTTTCTCTAAAGTACGAGAAGCCCCAGGGAGATGCTCTCCTCTAAAGTTGCCGACAACACGAAAGGCAAGCTAGTAAAGATGGTCAAGTATATTTACAACCGTTATGCGGACGAGCAGATTCCAGGACGATGCACGTTTCAATGGCTACTCACCTTCTATGGGCCCTGCAGAATGCAAGGCACTTCGATACCAAAGTACAACGTCGATCTTAAAAACGTTGTAGATACACACTGCAGACACCGCCACGCTGGTCAAAACAAGAAGCCCTCCTATCAAGTAAGCGCGAAAATCTGGAACTACAAATGACAGCAAAAAAAAAAACCCCAATAAATAATAAAATAATAATACTACAAAGAGTCAATTATACACTTAACTTACACAAGTCCCATTACATACGCCAAATGGGTATTAGATGGCAGAGAGGGGAACACTTAATTATTCCTTTACAGTTAAGTAATAGGTATGGGGGGTAGAATAATTTGGCCTTGACCTTGAATTTGGGGAAGAAAATGTGCTCTTGGGAATCTGGAGAGGGAAATTCTGCAGACCCCCAGCTCCAGACGGTGGATGTGGCATGGCTCTGACCGCAGGAAGACTGCTCACCTATCAAAGGTGATTTGATAGGTGGTCCTATGGCCAGGTCCTCCTTACTCAACACTAGACTCTCCGTAGGTGGAGCCTGAGAACCTTTACTGGGGAAGTTCCCCAGGTGGTTCTGTTGCATGTTCTTGATTATACTACTGTTATAACCGCCTTCCCAGTTACTCAAACTTGAGCAGCAGGACCCCTGTCATAAATAAAGAACCTTCAGTTGCCTCCCTTGGAAGCCATCTCCGTGGCTTCATAAGACTGGCCGAGAGCCAGACTCCCACCTCATCCCCTCTGGGCCAGCAGAGGCCAGGCTGGGCCCCTGTCTGCAAGACATGGTCTCAGGAAGGGCGTTTACACCCTGCTCTCTTTTGTGAGCACATTGCCAAGCAATTAAAGCAAAAGCAGTGGGCAAGAGATGACCAAGGAGAAGAACCAGTTTCTCTGCGACTCCAAGTCCCCTCAAAGCATGCTCCTACCTATCTGAAAAGAGGGACAGCACAGCTTTCTGCCTCACCACAGCCCAGAGCGCTGCTGTCAAAGAAGGAGGCTCTAGGAAGGAGAGAACTAGAAAAGAGGAAGTGGGAAAGCGGAAGAGAAATCCTCCCCATTCTTAGAATCCACCGCACATCCACCACTTCCTTCATTGGCCCCCTCCCTGGTCCTCCGGTCTCCACTGGAAAGTGCGTGTGTGTAGGAGGGTGGGCGGGAGGGGGGAGGGGAGCTTACTAAAGAGCTGATCACAACCTGCCCTAGGCCACACCACGTTGCAAACATTTTGCAAAGAAATCTCTATGCGTGCTTGTATGTCTTCAAATACATGGCATAATAAAGCACAATAACTAAAAGCACACTCTGTGTCCCCCAAATTAATCCATTGATTAAGTCGCAGCATAGCCAAGTGGATCTGCTCTGCACGCTGATGCCCATTTGGTCCTGACCGTGTGTTTGAACCTCTAGCTTCTATCTGTTGGACGGAATCACCTCCTCCCCACTGCCACCTCCCACTTCTATGCTTTTTACCAGCTCTTGGAGCAACGGTGCCACCTCTCCCCTCGGGAAGACCTGTGTCTGGGGACCTTTACTGTACACATCGGGGATCTTGGCATTACAAATGGTCATGATAAAAAGACCATGGCCACAATATTCATGAGATTCAAAAAGCCTCTGGTAAGTAAACAGGAGCGTTGGCCTGAAATTCTTGGGTTGATCATTCGCTGCATTCAGGAGTGTCGACACCCTCTGCTCTATAATTGAGCTAAAAGACAATGAAATTCCAACCAGGAAGTTAACGAATAAGTTCAAAGGAAGTATTGGCTTTGAAACGGAAATAAATGGAAAACTCTCTGTTGAGACATCAGGTGTCCTATTGAAGGCCCTATTTAAGGGGGTATTTACCTCTTGGGTCCACATGGCTACCACCAGCCTCAAACTGAGATGGCAGCTGAGAACAAGTGATTAAAGGAAATTCATAGACGAGCACACCCAACCCAGACAACTCTCTAGAGAGCCTGCTTCCGATAATCCAAATAGGATTCACATCTGAAGGTGTCTTCAACAAAAATCAGGAAGTCCAATGGAGAAGTTGTAACCTTACTTCAGGTCCCAAGGAAACCAACAAGAGGCTTGGATTTTTTTTTTTTTTTTTTTGCGGTACGCGGGCCTCTCACTGTTGTGGCCTCTCCCCTTGCGGAGCACAGGCTCCTGACGCGCAGGCTCAGCGGCCATGGCTCACGGGCCCCGCCGCTCTGCGGCATGTGGGATCTTCCCGGACCGGGGCACGAACCCGGGTCCCCTGCATCGGCAGGCGGACTCTCAACCACTGCGCCACCAGGGAAGCCCAAGAGGCTTGGATTTAAGAGGGTTTGTTCCTAAGAATTTAGGGAAAACAAAACAGAGTGCACATGTCCAGATATACATTGCATGTGAGATATGAAATAAGTGTTGATAGGAACAAAGATGAATTCAGTAAGCGTAGGTTTCCTAACTAACCTAAAACAAAGGAGATTAAGGACATGTCCCCTCTCCTGTACGATCAGCAGGTGTTAATTGATAACATCATTAGTTGCGCTGAGCCTGGACTTTGCCTCAGAATCCTTCTGAACACAGTGCTTCCACGTGGTTATTACCTATAAGGCAGTATTGACATAGAAATTGACACTGGTCTTCCTCAGTCTAGGTTGGGGCAGACTTCAGTTATAACCACTTCAGGTCTTGTGCAATTTTCAAGGCTTCCCACAATCAGGTTCCCCTCTTTTCTCTGGTGTGGACCCTGAGGCACTCGCTCCAGCAATTTTACTCCTAATGATGTATCACAAAGGAATGCTTCTTCATAAGCACCAGGACCAACACACAAGAATTTCCATAGCATCATGATTTGTTAACAGTCCCAAACTGGAAACAACTCAAATGACCACATAGTTACAGTAGAATGGATACACTGTAACCTAGTTATTCAACGGAACAGGATTCAGCACTGAAAATGAATGAACTTCTGCTACACGCTACATCACCGTTGCCTCAGTGAACCCTGTAAACCTAAGAAGAGAAGCAACACATCAAGGAAAACCTACTATGTAACTCTCTTTATAGAAAGTTCAAAATCTGTCCAGTAAGCAGTTGGAAATGCAGAGGTGCCACATGGGAAGGGAAAATGTCATTGGAGATGTGGAATTTGTTTCACACACACAGGGATGACAGTTGAAACCATGAGGAAAAGGGATAATATCAGAGAGGAGTGTATAGAAAGAGTGGCTCTGAGGATAGAATCACCCAGATGTACCATAGAGGGAGATGGGATGCACATGACTGATTGGGGGAAAGTGATCCCAAACGACTTTCTATGACCTTTCCCGATACATTTAAGAATTGAAAGTTTTTCTCGACATTATGATTTCATCCTCCACTATTTACTCTCTGGTTCCATCACCTCCAATGGATAATCAACACACTCTGTACAGTGTTAAGTGCACAATCTGTGTACGCACATGGAATTGGAAGCCTTCCTGCTCCAATATCAGAATTCAGCCTCTACAGATAATTTTACAAAGTTACATGATAAAAATATACGTTAGCACTTTATTTTTACATCACATGGTTTATAATAAACAACCTAAAAGCTGAAAATCACAAGTACATGATTATAAAAGTTGAGCAAGTGGGTTTAATAAAGGAATACTTCTGTTTTTTAGAGGTCTGATGCCTAAAATCTCAATGCATATTAATAGGGATGCATTGTCATCCCTATCAATGCATATTAATAGGGAGCTTTCTAATGACACTGGAGTGAAGCCACAGCCTGACCCCAAGAACATGATCAGACAGGGTATCAGCTTTTATCTAGATTTCATATTGAGTTTCCCTATTTAATACCACTCTGCTGCCTCACACCAAACATTTAAAGTCACTCCTCTTTCATTTGTGTTTCCTTGCCACCCCCTGTAACACTGAGCAGACTGCATCCCACTAGAGTATTACCTGGGAGTTTTAGTATAACGTAAGCTGCAGACACTCCAGCATGGCATGTGAACGGGCGGCCATAATCTTCCATTTTCACTTCTAAGAAGGTTATGTTCACTGTGTAAAACATGTGTCCTTGAGAAACAGTGTAGTTTCTATGAAAGAAGAGCCAGTCATTAATATGTACATGAGTTGTATTGAACCAACATATTTTATAACCTTTTGTCTGGAGAATAAAGTTCGTTCCTGGAGAACACTTGGGGCCATCATTTCACCCTAAATACACCCTGCTGGCTCAATGAGGTGACGGATTGTGTAACACCAAATTTGCATTTTCTTCTGGACGGCGATGCAGAAGTGTAGTCCTTTTAATTAGAGACACCATCCTCAGCCCAAAGGGGCCTTCCCCTATCCCTCTCCACTCATCCTAACCTACCTCCACTGCAAAGCCCAACACAAGTTCTTCTGCCTTTTGGCTTCATCAGTCTCGTTTCATACCACTCCACTTAAACCACCATAAATTGGGTTTACGCCACTCCGTTAGCTAACGATCATGCATCGTCTCTCCCAAGAATCCCCATGTTGTGGCCATTTTGCTATTTAAGCCTTGAAGGCCCATGGCCTTCCTAAATAGGGATGAGACTCATTGAAAGGAGTAGCGGAGAGAAACCGATCTTGCTGCTTGAAGCCATACTTTGTTGTTTTGCCTCCTCTCTCTATGATCCAAGCAGGATTAATAACATGAGCATCTTCTCTGAACCAGAGGCTTGACCCCACAGTACTGAAAAGGGCTTTGAAAGCTACAACCAAAAGGAGTGAGGGGAGAGACAGTGAAATCCACCTCAAATAAAGCAGTACCCTCACCAAAATCATTTAGATGGAGAAATTCTTGCTAGGTTTTAGGGAAGCCAGAAAAGCAAAACACCTACTCGATTCCTTCTTGAATTCGTTTAGATTCCTTGTAGTAAACATCGACCAATGTATTATTGACCTTCCAGCAGCGCGGGTTTGTGTTACCCCATGCGTCTGTTATATTGCAGTCCACGATGAGGGTGGAGCCTGTGCAAGCAAATTCGTAAACACACAATGAAAACACTACCAAAGTGACCTGCTTAACAAAGGCACCTTGCTTCTGAGCCTTGAATATATTTCAATGACCAAAAATGTCCCCCTGAGGTCAATGTTCATCTACTGTACATTATTCTCTCCCTGGATGGAGAGAACAAGGACACATGATCTTCCAGGATGCCTATTGTACAGAGACAGGAATAAGCTGTCAAACGTCACCAGCTTGAGACCAATTTCCCCACAATATCGGGGCACACATACTGCTTCTACTCTCAGTAAACTTAGCAAAGTTTACAAAGTATTTCACACACGTATTCTCATTCAGTCTTCTTATCTTTCAGACACTCCTACAAGGCAGAAAAGGGGCAGAGCTATTATCCCCATCTTATAGATGAGAACACTGAGGTTCAGACAGATCAAGTGCTTTGCCCAAGGTCACACCTTAGAGGAAGGAACGAGATGTGACTCTGGTTTCCTAATTCCGAATCCAGTGATATTTCTACTTTAGCATTTGTGGCCCCTACCCTTTCCCTCTTCTCTTTATCCTGCCTCCACACGCATTCAAAAATCATATTAAATAAATTTACATTTCATCTTATTTTGACCCCAAAGCCTAATAAATTCGATCTATTTACTACATGTAAAAAAATTACTGTACTTCTAACAGTCTACTTTAAGTTTCTTTACTCTAGGTGGTATTTTTTTTAATTTGTAAAATATAACACAGTTATGGTAAAAAGTATAGAGTATAAGTGTAAAGTTACTGAATTATTAAAAATCAAATATTCATATCACCTTCACCTCATCAAGAAAATACTATATTGCCAAAACGCCAGAAGCCGCCCACTTGCTGTCCTTATTTTATATTTTATCACTTCCTACTCATGCCTGAACCCTGGCATCCAATGATCGATGTTTAGTTGGTGATGTTCACCCATGCTGTTGCATGACACCGATACTGTCACCATAATCCATACAGACAAAGGACCATACTAGTTCTTTTTTTTTTTTTTACATCTTTATTGGAGTATAATTGCTTTACACTGTTCTGTTAGTTTCTGCTGCATAACAAAGTGAATCAGCTATATGTATACATATAAACCCATATCCCCTCCCTCTTGCATCTCCCTCCCTCCCACCCTCCCTATCCCACCCCTCTAGGTGGTCACAAAGCACCGAGCTGATCTCCCTGTGCTATGCGGCTGCTTCCCAGTAGCTATCTAGTTTACATTTTGTAGTTTATATATGTCCATGCCACTCTCACTTCTTCCCAGCTAACCCTTCCCCCTCCCTGTGTCCTCAAGTCCATTCTCTATATCGGCATCTTTATTCCTGTCCTGCCCCTAGGTTCTTCAGAACCATTTTTGTTTTGGATTCCGTATATATGTGTTAGCACACCGTATTTGTTTTTCTTTATCTGACTTACTTCACTCTGTATGACAGACTCTAGGTCCATCTACCTCACTACAAATAACTTAATTTCATTTCTTTTTATGCCTGAGTAATATTTCATTGTGTATATGTGCCACATCTTCTTTATCCATTCATCTGTCGATGGACACTTAGGTGGCTTCCATGTCCTGGCTATTGTAAATGCAGCAAACATTTGGTGCATGTATCTTTTAGAATTATGGTTTTCTCAGGGTATATGCCCAGCAGTGGGATTGCTGGGTCATATGGTAGTTCCATTTTTAGTTTTCTAAGGAACCTCCATACTGTTCTTCATAGTGGCTATATCAATTTACATTCCCACCAACAGTGCAGGAGGTTTCCCTTTTCTCCACACCCTCTCCAGCATTTATTGTTTGTAGAATTTTTGTTGATGGCCATTCTGACCGGTGTGAGGTGATACCTCATTGTGGTTTTCATTTGCCTTTCTCTAATGATTAGTGATGTTGAGCATCCTTTCATGTGATTGTTGACAATCTGCATATCTTCTTTGGAGAAATGTCTGTTTAGGTCTTCTGTCCATTTTTGTATTGGGTTGTTTGATTTTTTGATATTGAGCTGCATGAGCTCCTTGTATATTTTGGAGATTAATCCTTTGTCAATTGCTTTGTTTGCAAATATTTTCTCCCATTTTGAGGGTTGTCATTTCATCTTGTTTATGGTTCCCTTTGCTGTGCAAACCTTTTAAATTTCATTAGGTCCCATTTATTATTATTATTTTTTTAATTTCCATTACTCTAGGGGGAAGGTGAAAAAGGATCTTGCTGTGATTTACATCATAGAATGTTCTGCCCATGTTTTCCTCTAAGAGTTTGATAGTGTCTGGCCTTACATTTAGGTCTTTAATCCATTTTGAGTTTATTTTTGTGTATGGTGTTAGGAAGTATTCTAATTTCATTCTTTTACATGTAGCCGTCCAGTTTTCCCAGCACCACTTATTGAAGAGGCTGTCTTTTCTCCATTGTATATTCTTGCCTCCTTTGACAAAGATAAGGTAACCATATGTGTGTGGGTTTATCTCTAGGCATTCTATCTTGTACCATTGATCTATATTTCTATTTTTGGGCCAGTACCATACTGTCTTGATTACTGTAGCTTTATAGTATAGTCTGAAGTCAGGGAGCTTGATTCCTCCCACTCCGTTTTTCTTTCTCAAGATCGCTTTGACTATTTGGGTTCTCTTTGTTTTCATACAAACTGTGAAAAAATTTTTTTTCTAGTTCCGTGAAAAATGCCATTGGTAGTTTGAGAGGGATTACACTAAATCTGTAGATTGCTTAGGGTAATACAGTCATTTTCACAATATTAATTCTTCCAATCCAAGAACACGGTATATCTCTCCTTCTGTTTGTATTGTCTTTAATTTTTTTCATCAGTGTTGTAGTTTTCTGCATACAGATCTTTTGTCTCCTTAGCTAGGTTTATTCCTGGGTATTTTATGCTTTTTGTTGAAGTGGTGATTGGGAGTGTTTCCTTAATTTCTCTTTAAGATTTTTCATTTTTAGTGTATAGGAATGCAAGAGATTTCTGTGCATTAATTTTTTATCCTGCAACTTTACCAAATTCATTGATTAGCTCTAGTAGTTTTCTGGTAGCATCTTTAGGATTCTCTATGTATAGTATCATGTCATCTGCAAACAGTGACAGTTTTACTTCTTCTTTTCCAATCTGTATTCCTTTTATTTCTTTTTCTTCTCTGATTGCTGTGGCTAAAACTTCCAAAACTATGTTGAATAATAGTGGTGAGAGTGGACATCCTTGTCTTGTTCCTGATCTTAGAGAAAATGCTTTCAGTTTTTCACCATTGAGAACAATGTTGGCTGTGGGTTTGTCATATATGGCCTTTATTATGTTGAGGTAGGTTCCCTCTATGTCCACTTTCTGGAGAGTTTTTATCATAAATGGGTGTTGAATTTTGTCATAAGCTTTTTCTGCAACTGTTGAGATTATCATATGGTTTTTATCCTTCAATTTGTTAATATGGTGTATCACATTGATTGATTTGCATATATTGCAAATCCTTGCATTCCTGGGATAAACCACACTTGGCCATGGTGTATGATACTTTTAATGTGCTGTTGGATTCTGTTTGCTTGTATTTTATTGAGGATTTTTGCATCTATGTTCATCAGTAATATTGGCCTGTAGTTTTCTTTTTTGTGACATCTTTGTCTGATTTTGTTATCAGGGTGATGGTGGCCTCGTAGAATGAGTTTGGGAGTGTTTCTTCCTCTGCAATTTTTTGGAAGAGTTTGAGAAGAATGGGTGTTAGCTCTTCTCTAAATGTTTGATAGAATTCCCTGTGAAGCCATCTGGTCCTGGGTTTTGTTTGTTGGAAGATTTTTAATCACAGTTTCAATTTCAGTGCTTGTGATTGGTCTGTTCATTTTTTCTATTTCTTCCTGGTTCAGTCTTGGAATGTTGTACTTTTCTAAGAATTTGTCCATTTCTTCCAGGTTGTCCGTTTTATTAACATATAGTTGCTTGTAGTAGTCGCTCATGATCCTTTGTATTTCTTCAGTGTCAGATGTGACTATTTTCTCATTTCTAATGCTATTGATTTCAATCTTCTCCCTTTTTTCTTGATGAGTCTGGGTAATGGTTTATCAATTTTGTTTATTTTCTCAAAGAACCAGCTTTTAGTTTTATTGATGTTTGTTATTGTTTTCTTCATTTCTTTTCATTTATTTCTGATCTGATCTTTATGATTTCTTTCATTCTGCTAACCTTGGGTATTTTTTGTTCTTCTTTCTCTAATTGCTTTAGATGTAAGGTTAGGTTGTTTATTTGAGATCTTTTCTTGTTTCTTGAGGTAGGATTGTAGTGCTATAAACTTCCCTCTTAGAACTGCTTTTGCTGCATCCCATAGGTTTTCTGTCGCCATGTTTTCACTGTCATTTTTTTCTAGGTATTTTTTGATGTCCTCTTTGATTTCTTCAGTGATCTCTTAGTTATTTAGTAGTGTCTAGTTTAGCCTCCATGTGTTTGTATTTTTTACAGTTTTTTTCCTGTAACTGATAACTAGTCTCATAGCATTGCCATCGGAAAAGATATTTAATAGTATTTCAATTTGCTTAAGTTTACCAAGGCTTGATTTGGGACCCAAGATATGATGTATCCTGAAGAATGTGCCATGAGCAACTGAGAAGAAAGTGTATTCTGTTGTTTTTGGATGGAAGGTCCTATAAATACCAATTAAGTCCATCTGGTCTAATGTGCATTAAAGTTGTGTTTCCTTATTTATTTTCATTTTGGATGATCTGTCCATTGGGGTGTTAAAGTCCCCTACTATTATTGTGTTACTGTCGATTTCCCCTTTTATGTCTGTTAGCATTTGTCTTCTGTATTGAGGTGCTCCTATGTTGGGTGCATAAATATTTACAATTGTTATATATTTTTCTTGGATTGATCCCTTGATCATTATGTAATGTCCTTCTTTGTCTCTTGTAATAGTCTTTATTTTAAAGCCTATTTTTTCTTATATGAGTATTGCTACTTCATCTTTCTCTTGATTTCCATTTGCATGAAATACCTTTTTCCATCCCCTCACTTTCAGTCTGTATGTGTCCCTAGGTCTGAAGTTGGTCTCTTGTAGACAACATATATACAGGTCTTGTTTTTGTATCCATGCAGATAGTCTGTGTCTTTTGGTTGGAGCATATAAGCCATTTACATTTAAGGTAAGTATTTATATGTATTTTCCTATGACGATTTTCTTAATTGTTTTGGGTTTGTTTTTGTAGGTCTTTTCCTTCTCTGTGTTTCCCTCCTAGAGAAGTTCCTTTACCATTTGTTGTAAAGCTGGTTTGGTGGTGCTGAATTCTCTTAACTTTTGCTTGTCTGTAAAGGTTTTTATTTCTCCACTGAATCTGAATGAGATCCTTGCTGGGTAATCTTGGTTGTAGATTTTCCCCTTTTATCACTTTAAATGTGTCCTGCCACCCCCTTCTGGCTTGCAGAGTCCTGCTGAAAGATCAGCTATTAACCTTATGGGGATTCCCTTGTATGTTATTTGTTGCTTTTCCCTTGCTGCTTTTAATATTTTTTCTTTGTATATAATATTTGATAGTTTGATTAATATGTGTCTTGGCATGTTTCTCCTTGGGTTTATCCTGTATGGGATTCTCTGTGCTTCCTGGACGTGATTGACTATTTCTTTCCCATATTAGGGAAGTTTTCAATAATCTCTTCAAATATTTTCTCAGACCCTTTCTTTTTCTCTTCTTCTGGGACCCTTATAATTCGAATGTTGGTGTATTTAATGTTGGCCCAGAGGTCTCTGAGACTGTCCTCAATTCTTTTTTCTTTATTCAGCTCTGCAGAAGTTATTTCCACTATTCTGTCTTCCAGGTCACTTATCCGTTCTTCTGCCTTAGTTATTCTTCTATTGATTCCTTCTATTTTTAATTTCATTTGTTGTGTTGTTCATCATTACTTGTTTGCTCTTTAGTTCTTCTAATTCCTTATTAAACATTTCTTGTATGTTCTCCATTCTATTTCTGAGATTTTGGATCATCTTTACTATCATTACTCTGAATTCTTTTTCTGGTAGACTGCTTATTTCCTCTTCATATATTGGTCTGGTGGGTTTTTACCTTGCTCCTTCATCTGTTGCATATTTCTCTGTCTTCTCATTTTGCTTAACTTACTGTGTTTGGGGTCTCCTTTTCACAGCCTGCAGGTTCATGGCTCCTCTTGTTTCTGGTGGGTTAGGTTGGTTCAGTGGCTTGTGTAGGCTTCCTTGTGGGGGGGTTTGGTGTCTGTGTTCTAGTGGGTGGGCTGAATCTTCTCTTTCTGGTGGGCAGAGCCGTGTCCAGTGGTGTGTTTTGGGTGGTCTGTGAATTTAGTATGACTTTCGGCAGCCTGTCTGCTAATGGGTGGGGTTATGTTCCTGTCTTGCTAGTTGTTTGGCATGGGATGTCCAGCACCGGGGCTTGCTGGCCATTGGATGGAGCTTGTTTTTAGTGTTGAGACAGATCTCTGGGAGAGCTCTCACCAATTAATATTACATGGGGCCAGGTGGTCTCTGGTTGTCCAACATCCTGGACACGGCTCTCCCACCTCGGAGGTCCAGGGCCGACACCCAGCCGGAGCACCAAGACCCTGCTAGCCACACAGCACAGAATAAAAGGAAGGTTAAAAAAAAAAAAGAACAGACAGAACCCCAAAACAAATGATAAAAGCAAAACTAAACAGGCAAAATCACAGAAACATACATACACACACACACACTCACAAAAAGAAAAAAAAAACCCCAAACAGACAGAACCCCAAGACAAACAGTAAGAGCAAAACTAAACAGACAAAATCACACAAAGAAACATACACACAGACACTCAGAAAAAGAGAAAAAAAAAAAGGAAGAGAGCAACCAAACCAATAAACAAACCCACAGATGAAAACAAACACTAAAAACTAAACTAAGATAAACATAAAACCAAAAACAAATCAAATGCAGAAAGCAAACCCTGAGTCCACAGTTGCCCCCAATGTCCTCCGCCTCAATTTTGGGAACACTCGTTGTCTATTCAGGTATTCCACACATGCAGGGTTTACCAAGCTGATTGTGGGGATTTAGTCCACTGCTTCTGAGGCTGCACAGTGAGATTTCCTTTCTCTTCTTTGTTCACACAGCTCCTGGGGTTCAGCTTTGGTTTTGGCCCCGCCTCTGCATGTAAGTCACCTTCAGGCATCTGTTCCCCACCCAGACAGGACAGGATTAAAGCAGTGGCTGATTAGGGCTCTCTTGCTCACTCAGGCCGGGGAGAGGGTGGGGTATGGTAGTCACAAATGGGATGCTGGGAGTGCCTGCAGTGGCAGAGGGCAGTGTGATGTTGCAACAGCCTGAGGTGCACCGTGTGTTCTCCTGGGGAAGTTGACCCTGGATCACAGGAGCCTGGCAGTGGTGTGCTGCATAGGTTCCTTTGAGGGTGTGGGTAGTGACCTGTGCTTGCACACGGGACTCTTGATGGCAGTGGTGGCAGAGGTAGCAGTCTGTGCCCACCTCTGACATCCAAGATGATAGCTGTGGCTCGTGCTCATCTCTGGAGCTCCCTTAGGCAGTGCTTTGCAGTGTCTGCAGTCTCACGGAGTAGGAAGCCCTTCTCCTCATGCACTCCGAAACAATGGTCTCTTGCCTCTCCGGCAGGTCCAGACTTTTTCCCGGGCTCCCTCCCGGCTAGCCGTGGTGCACTAACCCCCTGCAGGCTGTGTTCATGCCGCCAACCCCAGTCCTCTACCTGTGCTCCAACCGAAGCCTGAGCCTCAGGTCCCAGCCCCCGCTTGCCCCGGCTGGTGAGCAGACAAGCCTCTCAGGCTGGTGAGTGCTGGTCGGCACTGATCCTCTGTGCGGGAATCTCTCCACTTTGCCCTCCACACCCCTGTTGCTGTGCTCTCCTCTGTGGCTTCAAAGCTCCCCACCCCATCCCTGCCAGTGAGGGGGCTTCCTAGTGTGTGGAAACTTTTCCTCCCTCACAGCTCCCTCCCAGACGTGCAGGTCCCATCCCTATTCTTTTGTCTCTTCTTTTTCTTTTTTCTTTTGCCCTACCCATGTATGTGGGGATTTTCTTGCCTTTTTGGAAGTCTGAGGTCTTCTGCCAGCGTTCAGTAGGTGTTCTGTAGGAGTTGTTCCACACATAGATGTATTTTTGATGTGTTTGTGGGGAGGAAGGTGATCTCCACATCTCACGCTGCCACCATCTTGAAGGTCTCCAACATACTAGTTCTTATTCATTTCTCTTACTGTTGCTATAAACGCACTGGCATGGTTTCTATTATTTACCTCCTATGCCTATGGCCTATTTGAACTCTCTTCTCTTCTGCATGTCTCCCAGGTCACATGTGTATATACACCCGTGTACATGATGAGTATACACCCGTGTACATGATGAGTATACAGAATTATCTACCAGTAAAATTGGGAGATCATAGATTATGCCTAGCTCCAACTTGAAATGACATGCCAAGCTGTTTTCTAATAGTTGTACCACCTGACACTTCCACCAGCAGTGTGAGAGTTCCTGTTACTGCACAGACACCATGATGCCTGGGCTTGTCAGTCTATTTACTTTAGCCATCTTTATGTATGTGTCCTGATATCACCTCGCGAACTTAAGTTACATCTCCCTAGACTGCACCTGATCGAGCACCTTTTTAACCTTTTTATTGGCTGTGTTGATATCCTCTCCTTGAGCTGTCGGTCCAAGCGGTTTGTCTGTCCTCCTACCGGGTGGCCTTCTTCTCATTATTTTGGAGGAGCTTGGGCTAGACCCTGCATACAAGACCTTTGCTCACTTACTTCAAGTATCTTCTTCTACTCTGTGGCTTGTCTGTCCACTCTCTGAATAAATAGAAGTTCTTATTTCTAATGTAGCCTCACTTACCAATTTTTTCCTTCAATACTAGTAATTTGTATGTTCTTTGTTTTTTTAATCTTTCCTTACCCCAAATCATAAAGGTATTTTTCTAGAAATGTGTGGTTTTGACTTTCATATTTAGGTCTACAATTCATCTGAAATTATTTTTATAAAAGGCACGAGAAAGGGGGAAAGTTTTGCCTTATTCTATATTACATCTAATTGTCTAGGACCATTTATTGAGAAGACTGCACTTTCCCTATTCCTCTGTAGTGTCAGCTTTGTCAAAACCAAGTGCTTTGCATGAATGGATCTATTTCTGGGCCTTCAATTCTGTTCTATTGTCGATCCTCATACCAGGACTAGAGTGTCTAAATTACCATAGCTTTTTAGCAAATCTTGAAATCTGGTGTCACTCATCCTCCCATTCAGTTCTTCTTCATTGAAAGAGTCTTAACTATTATTCAATCTTTGAGTTTTCATACCAATGTTATAATCAATATATCAAATTCTGCAAAAACCAAAATCTGTTAAGATTTTGACTGTCTTCTTCCTCAAAACAAAGAAAAAGCATTCAATAATTCAGTCTTGACTGTGTTGTTTCTATAGGTTTTTAAAAATAGATTTTTAAAAATCAGATTAAGGACATTCCCTTCTATTCTTAATAAAAGAGTTGTTTTTTTAAAATAATGAATTCCTAGTTCAAGTTTTCTAAATGACTTTTTTGTATCTATAAGGTAAGTGTATTATTTTTCTCCTTTAGTTTGTTTATGCAAAATAAAAGAGTGAATTATCTAATATGAAACAACCTTGTATTGCTCTGTATAACCCCAATTTAGTCTTTTATGCATGTTGTTAAAATTAATTTGCTTACATTTTTCATCTGTGTTTATGAATGAGAGTTGGCCTGAAATTTTCCTTTGTAATAATGTCCTGGACTTCCCAGGTAGTGCAGTAGTTGAGAATCCACCTGCCAATGCAGGGGACACAGGTTCGATCCCTGGTCCAGGAAGATCCCACATGCCACAGAGAAACTAAGCCCATGCACCACAACTACTGAGCCTGTGTTCTACAGCCCGTGAGCCACAACTACAGAGCCTGTGCACTACAACTACTGAACTCTGCACACCTAGAGCTCGTGCTCCACAACTAGAGAAGCCACCACAGTAAGAAGCCCATGCACCACTGTGAAGAGTAGCCCCAGCTCGCCGCAACTAGAGAAAGCCTGTGCACAGCAATGAAGACCCAATGCAACCAAATATAAATTTTAAAAAAATTAATAATGCCCTTGTTGGGTTTGGGTGTCAAGGTTTTCCTGACCTTATAAAATGAGATAAGGACTATTTCCTCTTTTGCTTCTCCCTGAAACAATTTGTTGAAAATTGATGTTATCTCTTTATTAAATGTTTTGTAGAATTCACCAGTAAAACCAACTGAATCTGGAATTTTGTTTGTGGGAAGATTTTAAATTTATTTAATAGTTATATGATTATCTTCCTCTCTCATGGCTTATATTTTCTTTCTAATTATCTAAACACAATGGCTAGAATTTTCAAAGACAGGAGAGGGCAACAACGTTAATTAAGAGAGTTAATAACAGGTATGTTTATCCTTTCTAGGTGTTTATGAAATCCACTAGGGTATTCACATGGTGAGTGATATGTAGACAACTATCTTTTATTATGGGCAGCATTATTTCTTTGAAAATTCAGAAGAACTAAAGAACTCTCCTTGAAACTTGTGGGTCCAGAGCCTTTTAAGTACTGAGTAGATTTCATCTCCTTTCCATGTGTTGCTTTGTAAGCTTTCTCATTTCTGTCTTTAATGTTTGAGTTTCTCTGCATTGGGGGGATTAGATTTGCTGGAGGTTCCTCTATCTTCTTTTTCTATTCCACCCCACCCCCGCCCCAACCCTTCTATCCCAGAACCAACTTTGGAATTTATCAATTCTATTTGTTGGTTGTTTTCCTTATAATAACTTTATAATTTTTTACGCCTATCTTTTTTATTTCCTTCCATGGAGTTGTTTAGTTGCTCTTTTTTATAGAGTTAAATGCTTAGATGATGGATTTTAATGTTTTCTACACTTATTATTAATCATAATGATATTTAAAGATACACGCTTGTTTAGAACTCACCATTGGTCACATTCCATTTGATATGTTCTCTCTGCCATTATTTTCTAAATATTCTGTACCAATGGCTTTGGCTTAATCTAACCAAGAAAGTAAATACTTAGAAGCTAAATTTATTGTTGCTTATTTTTTTTAATTAGTGGATTTATTTTTTGTTGGGTTTATCATTGTTTTGACTTTAGCTGTAAATTTCTAGATTACCTACATGGGGATTATACCACGTGGTCTGTATAATTTCCTTTTTTGGGTCTCTGAGTTTCTCATAGATGTTTATGAGTGCTATCCATTAAATACATTATTCTTAATATATTACTAGAGTATTTTAGATCCTTATTTGACTAGCAAATTTGTCAAAGCCAGAGTATGTTAAAATCTCCCACTATAACTGAAACTATTGTACTGTCTTGTTGTATTGTCCTTGTATCTCTGAGAGTTTAGCTTTATATATTTTATTTTGATGCATGGCTATTTGACACATAAACATTTTTATTTGGGGAAGGATAATTTTTATTAGTATAAAATGATTCAATTTGTCATTTAATTTTTTGCATTGAAAGATATATTATCAGATTGAAAGATTAATGTTGTGAATCTGATTTCTTTGTATTGCTATTGTATGCAAATCTTATGCATATCTTGCTTATGCACTGATTTTTAACCTTCTAGGACATGTATTTTTAGATCTGTGTATTTTGAGGAGAGCATAAAATTGGATTTTAATATTTGACTCAACCTGAACATCTGCCTTTTTTTTTTTTAATTTTTTAATTTTTTGGTTGCATTGGCTCTTTGTTGCTGCACGCGGGCTTTCTCTAGTTGCAGCAAGTGGGGGCTACTTTTCGTTGTGGTGCACGGGCTTCTCATTGCAGTAACTTCCCTTGTGGAGCATGGGCTCTAGGTGGGTGGGCTTCAGTATTTGTACAGAGTGGGCTCAGCAGTTGTGGCTCACAGGCTCTAGAGCTCAGGCTCAGTAGATGTGGCACATGGGCTTAGTTGCCCCATGGCATGTGGGATCTTCCCAGACCATGGATTGAACCTGTGTCCCCTGCATTGGCAGGAGGATTCTTAACCACTGCACCACCAGGGAAGTCCCGAGCATCTGTCTTTTAATAAAAACTTTGTTTAATTTATTTTTTCTTTAGAAGGTACTCAACACATTTTTACCTTACTAGTGATTACCTTTAAATTTTAAAAAATTATTTGAGTCCCTTTTTCTCCACTTAGATCACAAACTGAAGCAGTGTTTATTGATCCCTTCCTATGTAAAATAAGGAAAATAACATGATAACTTCCCCTACTCCTTTCATATCCTTCCTAGTGTGAGATAATATAACCCAGGACTCTTGATCAACATTACTTAATAGTAGTTTGATATTACATATCATGTCTTTCAGGAAGGATTTGTCTTTGCGTGAACAGATTTACAGTAATCTTTCAGACCCATAGTGATTGCAGCCAGACCTTTCATAGCACAACCTCCCCAGTCTTCTGCTCTGTGATTTTTTATTTTGATACCTCTCCTGATGAACTCAGGTATATCCAAAGCTGGAAACTGGATACACCTGTGTGGGATTTGTCTTCCTTCCTGAAATTCAAAAACATTCACAGGGATGTGTGGACTTACTGATTCCTGCCCTTAGGATTTCAGTGGCTTCAATAAGTTTACTCACCAAGTTTTACTTCAATTGAATTATTTTTTGGATAAATGATCTTAGGGATTCTTCTTCCATTTCCCACTTTTTCTGCTAAGAAATCATACCCACATGAAATTGTATTAGAAACATTCCCAACTACTTGAATGCAGTAATAACATAAAGAAAACCTGGTACTGAGCAGACCTTCAATAAACATTGGTCAAGAAAAAACAATACCCATGATGTGACAAAGTATCTCTCCATAAGTGCATAGTTTTCAACCAGAAATAATTGAATTGCTAAGGGGAAAATCTAAAAGCTGGGCTACCAAGAGAGTTCACATCATCATTTTATATTTGACATAAATATAAACTGATGAGATTGTGTAATAACTTCTCATTGCCTAGTCATTCAGTACACGTCTTAAGCACTGGTGATAAGCAAAGCTCTGGCCTGGGTCCTAGACAGAAAGAAACAGTGACCCTAATGGTCTGCCCTCAGTTCCACTCCTCCATCCTCCAGCCCTGCTATTCCATATTCTTCGCAGACCGTCCTTATTCTTCAGTTTTTTCATCCCTCCCCCTCACTTTATAACTGCCTTCCTTGTATTGACTCCCCACCCCTTTGTCTTTCTCCACACCTTCCCTCCCCCATTTGTCTACCAATATTTAGCAATCACCCTCTGGATCCCACATTTCTCCTCTCCATTTGGGGTGCGAGGTGAAAAAGTTATAAGAGGGAAGCTATAAAAATGCAAAACCATATGTCCTTTGTGGTGGCAATAATAGTTGCACATTCTACAAACTATTCAAATTCAGTACAGTAAGTCCTCTGCATACAAACCTTCAAGTTGTGAACTTTCAAAGATGCTAACTTGCGTTTGCGTGTCCACATAAGTTAGTTCATGTGTCTGGCATACATTGTCACATGTGTGCAACCTCTACAAGTGGTTGTGCTTTTGTGTACTTTACTGTACAGTACTGTATAAAGTAGAGTATCTTTATTTCAAGCCCGGGATGTCCAGAAGCAAGTGTAAAAGCAGCGGTGATGTAGCTGGTACTTTCCTGTTCACTCGATGCCAGCCCCTGTATGCCAGCTCTCGTACTGTACAACTGTACTTTTCAAGGTACTGTACTGTAAGATTAAAAGTGTTTTCTTTATTTTGTGTGTTTGTTTTTTACGTATTATTTTTGTGAAAATTATTATAAACCTATTACAGTACAGTACTATATAGCCGATTGTGTTAGTTGGGTACCTAAGCTAACTTTGTTGGACCTACAAACATGCTCTTGGGATGGAACTTGTTCTTATGTGGGGGACTTACTGTATGTCCCAAACAGAAGTCATCACCAGCCAGTTAATATACCATCTCCCACTCAATCACACACATAGAAAATCTAGATGTCATTCTAAGTAACAGCTTTCCTCCCACCCTCTTCATATGATCATCACCCAGCCAAACTAATTTTACCTCTTAGCATTTCTCAGTCTGTGCCTCTTTCTTTACACCTAAACCCTAGTTTCTACTCTCTACTCTTTCCCTAGGCACTCTCATTCACATCCACCTCTTCAATTATCGTCTAAAGTTCAATGACTTTGCAAGGTGTAACTCTAAGCTCCAGACCCATATAGGCCATGACCTACTTGACGTCTCAAGTCACCAAGTACTCAGCTCACCCATGACCAAACTCATGATCTCACTCTTAAATCCAGTTTTCCTCCAGAGTTATCTTTTTTCCTTGAATCGTATCACCATCCAAAAGGCCTAGCTTCCTGGATCTTGCCATATCTCTCACCCCACATTCAATCTGACACCAAGACCTGTGGATTTTACCTCCTAGAATGCCTGGAGTCCATCCACCTGTGCCTAGCTGATGTCTCACCTGCATTTCTGCACCTGTCTCCTAACTGCCATTCTTACCTATAGCGATCGTTCTGTGCACAGTGGCCACAGTGAGCTCTCAGAAACATGTTACACCATGCTACTCTCCTGCTCTCAACTGCTCTGGCTGCTTCCCATTGTTCTTAGGAGAAAATCCATGCTTCCCACACTGGACTGAATGTTCCTACCTAACGTTGGCCCCTGACTGCTTCTCCAACCTCTTTGCCTACTGTGATCTCCCTTATTCAGCATCATCCCACCAACCTACCTACTTCCCATCCTTCAGACATACCATGGTCTGACTTGTTGTAGGGCCTTCACTTTGGCTGCCCCCTCAGTCTAGAAAAAACCTCACTCGTTTCAGCAGTTAATGCTTCCTGACCATCAGCATCACTATTATTGGGAAGCTTTCCCTGACCCACTTCCTTCTCAACAGATCCTTGTCTGTTTGATATCACATTTTCCTTTCTGCTCAGACTCCAAAGCTCCATCCAGGCAGCGGTCATGGCTGTTTGCCTCACCATCATGTTCTCCCTGCCCAGCACAGGACCTGACCTTGATGGGCACTCAGTAAAGGGTCACTAAATTACTGCCTGAAGAATCTCCTACCACTTCCAGCGAAGTTCAGATGGTTACATCCAGATGTTGCAGCAGCCTCCTAAGTGGTCTCCAGGCCTCAAGACCTCCTTCAACTCCTGCTCAAACCATCTTAGGACTGATCTCATCCATCACAAATGCAGCCTCATGGCTCTGCATTTACACTCATCCAAGGGCTCTTCAGGGCTTCATGGTAAAACCTGCGTATAATCAGACCCCTTGACCTTTCCCCTGTTTAACTCCATGACTACAGTTCCCACCACTCCTCAGCTCACAGCTTTTTATGCTCTAACAAAATTACTTTTAGATCCAACATAAACTATCATGGTAGACACTTCTATGCTTTGCCTTAGACACTTCTCTCTGCCCCTCCTCCCTCTTCTTTACTTCTGTAAACTCTGCTCGTCCTTCAAAATTCAGCTGAGAAGACATTTCCTCTTGGAAAGCTTCCAAGACCATTTATTTACTTGCCACCTATGCAGCTACTTCTGATTTTTTTTTCCTGCTCCCCTGGACACTGTCTATAACACTCTCCTTACCACATAATGTTAAGATGACCCATTTACATTTCTAGCACCACTACAACCAGGCTGAGAGCTTCTCAAATACAAGAAAGAATTTTTTTAATTTTTTAATTATAGGTTTTAACAATTTTTGGCATATAGCAGATTATAAATAAACATTTATTGCAATGACATAAAATACAGATTATTGGACTCAATGATCTCTTAAGGTATTCTTCATTTTGCCTTTGAAATTCCATCTTATAAAGAATTCCCTCAGCCACCAATGTAAGACTAGAGCATAAGATCATTGAGGTATTCATGTCTGCCCTTTACTGAATACCTATACTTCGCCAGGCACCCTGGGTGCTACTCCATAGACATGATCTCATTTAATTTTCATGAATAAACCAATAATTTTAGTATTCCTTTTTTTCAGATGAGAAAACTAAACAGCCCATGCCCTTTTGCCCCACTCTTCCTACCCTCTGATTCTAATAATGACGTGTTTGAGGGACTGCTAACCCTCAGGAAAATCAAGATCGGGAATCCCTTCTGCCCAAAGCCAACCTCTCACGCAAAGCCAAGAGGCAGTCAAGGGGATGGGTAAGAGTGTACTTACTGATGTTCACAGAAATGCTATTTAAAACAGTGTGCTGCTGCTTTGCGTATGTGAGCGTGGCTTGACACGCGTAGTTCCCTCCATCCTCTGTCGAGACATTCTTCACTAAAAGCTTCTTTCTCCGAGAAATAAATCGTTCTCCTTCAATCTCTTTACAGTCCTAAATTTTAAAAATATATTTTTCATTTCAAAGAGTATTTTGGGGTATCAGTTACATTCCTAGTTAGCACCATTCTATCAACCATGGGGAGACAAGAAACCTATGTGATCTCTAGACCTTAGGTAATTTACAATCTAATTGAAGACATATGTATATTTATATAAGATATGTACATATCTCCCCAGAAAACTGATAAAGAATATTCTACAGGTTACAGTGAGGGCTATAAATATGAGGTATACGGGGAGTTGAGAGGAGAGAGGCCTATGAAGGCTGGAAGGAGGACCTTATGGAGAAGGATTGGACCTGGTCCATAAAGGAGTCTGGTAGGAGGATGTGAACAAGCAGGAAGGTCCTCCACGTCTCTCAATGGACCACCGTCTAATGGCACCAAGCCCCTTTGCAAGACTGCAAGCCCAGGTGAATAAGGACTGCGTCCTCTGTGTTACAGGTCCAATCACACCTTCTCCACCTATCAGGGGTTGGACTTTGCCGAGGTCCAAAATAACTCTTCACCAACCTTCTATCTGGAGGCCTGAGCAATAGTCAAAGTACGTGGCAAGGTTAAGGGGAGCAGATATCACGTCACTTCTTAAGTCACCCAGGCTTCCACTGCATCAACAAGGAAACGGCCTCACACAAAACCACCTTGAAGGCTGGTTAGTCTCAGGAAGGCCTTTCTCATTGTTCTCCTCAGTTTCCACCCAGAGGGCAAGCCTCACCATTCATCTGTCCTGTCATAAGCTCACATTCTCATGTGAATCGTTTTTTCCACCTCAGAGGCCCACTCTTGAACTCTTTCTCAAACCTTTTCCCGTTTCTTCAGGAAGTGCCAATCTACAAAATAACATCTGGGATAACTGAGTCCATTTATTCACTCAAATATTTTTCTTGCTCTTTGCTAGCATTGTGAGAGGCCCTGGTCATGCAGGAATAAGATGCAGTCCCTCAGAGCTCACAATCCTTATAATAGAGAAGACAAACATACAACCCCTAATTATATAAAGACGTAATCGCTCAAGTTTTGAGCTCTATCCTCACTGAGTCAACCATGGTCAGAATTCACTCTCCACCACTGGAACAGTGTGAATGCTTCCATCGTGGAAGGTGAAACTCAATAATGCCAAAATGAACATTTGTTTATTTATTTATCATGTGAACAATAACTTTCTAGAAGTCTTATATTATTTTTTCTGTAAACACTCTATAGGGGAAACCAAATTATAATCAGATAATTGCTTACTGAGTAGAATGGGAATTACTAGTAAGAGTCAGATGCTGATAATATGAGTGATTGCCTTCTTTAGAATCGGGACAAACAAAAAGTGTGAGCGTTTGGATTATGGAAACCTCGTTCCTGGGTGGGGCTTGTGTGGGCGCAATCTCTGGGACTCTGTTTCTATGCTCTGATCTTGATCAGTCCCCTTTCTGATTGACCCATTCAAGACATACAAATATTTAATCATATTAAAGTTTACCCTGGACAGCTGAAGAGCCGTTCTGTCCTTTTTCAGTAACTAGAACTGTCTCTATTGTAATCCGCTGCATTATTTTAGAGTTTTACTGCTCAGAAGGCTTTGATTTTTAGTTAAAAGTGAGTGGTGATATCTCACTAATAAGATTTTAATTAGTAATATTAGCAGCCAACATTTGAAAATTTTTGTCTTTCTAGCACCAAGAAGAACAATTCTGACCCAGCATGTACAATGGTTCACAGGTACAAAATAGACGAGAGCATCCTGGCTAAGCTGTAGTGGTCATAGGAGAGTGATGAAGATGAAACTGGTGAGGGAGTCAGGAGCCCAATCATAGAAAACCATGAAAAGGGGAGGAGCATCTGAAGCTGTCTGTGCAAGGGACCAAGGTGTGCATATTTGCCTTGGAGCACAATCTGTCTGGTTGCTGTGTGGGAAAGGATTAAAATGGGGGGCAATCCTAACGACTAGGGAACAATTTAGGAAGTTATTTCCACACACTAAGGCTGAATAGAACATGAACTAAGGCAGTACACTGGGGATAACCAGAAGGGAACAAAAAACAGTGATTTTAAGCAGTTCTAATTCACAGCCTTAGTGACAAATTTGGACTATGGAGAGGGAACAGGACCGGTATGGTCCCAGCTTAGGGATGCAAAAGTGTCCTTAGATAGGAGATGGAATGCAAAGAAAATACAGAAGAATGATCAGATTTGAGGTTAAGATTAAAAAGTGGCTCTAGACATGGTGAATCTGGTGAGTTGTGTGATGGGAATGTCTACATGGAATGTATGTTAGGTTGTTGGATGAAGTATCTGGAGATGGGAGAAAGGAGAGTTTGGAGCCATCTGTGTGCGATGGTCCTATGAGCCTTCCACCTGAATGCAATCAAAGCAAGAACTGAAGATGACCATGGCTGAAACTGGGAACCCCTAAAATCTAAGACCCAAACCCAGAGAATGAGAACACAGTAATGATTACTAAGGAAAAGCCAGGGGGTGGGGAGATAAAGAATGAGTAAGTTTCAGAAGGGAGAGAAGATGAAGCTCTCAGCTCATGGGCACGTCCAGCAGCGATGGACACCACAAGAGATCAAAATCAGGATCAGGATTGGAAATGAATGTTAGATTTAGCAGCTGGGAAGCCAGTAGTAACTCAGCAACTATAGATCCAGTATGGTGATAGGGCAGAAACCATTGTATTGAGGAGTAATTTGGAATTGAAAAAAAAAAAGGAGACATTCCTGTTTTTCCAAATGTGGATACTTCAGAGTCTATGAGCATGGATGTTCTAACACCTGAACTTTCTCCTCTGGAACACCTCCAATCTCAAGGACCACCTCTACTCCTATGAGTCTTCAATTCTCCCTGCCACAAGCCAGATTTTGTCATTATCCAGAACTACTCTGTCCCTAAATTCTTAAAAATAAAAATATACCATTCTGGGGGGAACCTTCCAGATGGTGGAGGAGTAAGACATGGAAATCACCTTCCTCCCCACAAATACATCAAAAATACACCTACATGTGGAACAACTCCTACAGAACAACTACTGAACGCTGGCAGAAGACCTCAGACTTCCAAAAAGGCAAGAAAATCCCCACATGCTTGGGTAGGGCAAAAGAGAAAAGAAAAAACAGAAACAAAAGAATAGGGACGGGACCTGCCCCTTGGAGAGGGAGCTGTGAAGGAGGAAAAGTTTCCAAACACTAGGAAGCCCCTTCATCGGTGGAGACAGGGGGTGGCGGGGGGGAAGCTTTGGAGCCACGGAGGAGAGTGCAGCAATAGGGGTGCAGAGGGCAAAGCAGAGAGATTCCTACACAGAGGACTGGTGCCAACCAGCACTCACCAGCCTGAGAGCCTTGTCTGTTCACCCGCCGGGGTGGGTGGGGGCTGGGAGCTGAGGCTCTAGCTTCGGAGGTCAGATCCCAGGGAGAGGACTGGGGTTGGCTGCGTGGACACAGCCTAAAGGCGGCTAGTGCACCACAGCTAGCTGGGAGGGAGGCCAGGAAAAATTCTGGAACTGCCTAAGAGGTGAGAGACCATTGTTTTGGGGTGTTTGAGGAAAGGGGATTCCTTCCCCGCTGCCCACAGAAGGCAGAGCACTGCCTAAATGAGCTCCAGAGACGGGCGCAAGCCACGGCTATCAGCATGGACACCAGAGACGGACATGAGATGCTGAGGCTGCTGCTGCAGCCACCAAAAATCCTGTGTGCAAGCACAGGTCACTATCCACACCACCACCACCACCCTCCGCCCTGGGAGCCTGTGTAGCCTGCCACTGCCAGGGTTCCGTGATCCAGGGACAAGTACCCCAGGAGAACACATGGTGCGACTCAGGCTGTTGCAACGTTATGCTGGCCTCTGCCGCTGCAGGCTCGCCCCGCATTCCAATTATAACTACCTTACCCCTCCCTCCCCCCTGGTCTGAGTGAGCAAGAGCTCCCTAATCAGCTGCTGCTTTAACTCAGTCCTCTCTGGGCGGGAACAGATGCCTGAAGGTGACCTACACGCAGAGATGGGGCCAAGACCAAAGCTGTACCCTAGGAGCTGTGCGAACAAAGAAGAGAAAAGGAAATTTCCCTGTCCAGCCACAGGAGCAGCGGATTAAATCTCCACAATCAACTTGATGTACGCTGCATCTGTGGAACACCTGAATAGACAACGAATCATCCCAAAATTGAGGGAGTGGACTTTGGGAGCAACTGTAAACTTGAGTTTTACTATCTGTGACTGATTTGTTTCTGATTTTTATGTTTATCTTAGTTTAGTTTTTAGCCCTTGTTATCACTGGTGGACTTGTTTTATTGGTTTGGTGGCTCTCTCCTTTATTATTATTATTATTTTTTAATATTTTTATTTAAATAATTTTTTCATTTATTTATTTTTTTCTTCCTTTTTGTCTCACTTTTCTTCTGAGCTGTGTGGCTGACAGGGTCCTGCTGCTCCAGCCTGGTGTCAGGCCTGAGCCGCTGTGGTGGGAATCCCCATAAGGTTAATAGCTGATCTTTCAGCAGAAACTCTACAAGCCAGAAGGGGGAGGCAGACATATTTAAAGTGATGAAACGGAAAAACTTACAACCGAGATTACTCTAACCAGCAAGAATCTCAATCAGATTTGATGGAGAAAACAAAACCTTTACAGACAAGCAAAAGTGAAGAGAATTCAACACCACCAAACCAGCTTTACAACAAATGCTAAAGGAACTTCTCTAGGCGGGAAACACAAGAGAAGGGAAAGACCTACAAAAACAAACCAAGAACAATTAAGAAAATGGTAATAAGAACACACACACTAATAATTACCTTAAGTGTAAATGGATTAAGTGCTCCAACCAAAAGACATACAGTCTGAATAGATACAAAAACAAGACCCATATATATCCTCTCTAAAAGAGACCCACTTCAGACCTAGGGACACATACAGACTGAAAGTGAGGGGATGGAAAAAGATATTCCATGCAAATGAAAATCAAAAGAAAGCTGGAGTAGGCAATTCTCATATCAGACAAAATAGACATTAAAATAAAGACTATTACAAGAGACAAATAAGGACACTACATAATGATCAAGGGATCAATACAAGAAGAAGATACAACAATTGTAAATATTTATGCACCCAACACAGAAGCACCTCAATACATAAGACAAATGCTAACAGCCATAAAAGGGGAAGTCGACAGTAACACAAAAATAGTAGGGGACTTTAACACCTCACTTACACCAATGGACACATCACCCAAAATGAAAATAAATAAGGAAACACAGCTTTAAATGACACATTAAACAAGATGGACTTAATTGATATTTATAGGACCTTCCATCCAAAAACAACAGAATACACTTTCTTCTCCAGTGCTCATGGAACATTCTCCAGGATAGATCATATCTTGGGTCACAAATCAAGCTGTGGTAAATTTAAGAAAATTGAAATCGTATCAAGCATCTTTTCCGACCACAATGCTATGAGACTAGATATAAATTACAGGAAAAAAACTGTAAAAAATACAAACACATGGAGGCTAAACTAGACACTACTAAATAACTAAGAGATCACTGAAGAAATCAAAGAGGAAATCAAAAAATACCTAGAAACAAATGACAATGAAAACACGATGACCGAAAACCTATGGGATGTAGCAAAAGCAGTTCCAAAAGGGAAGTTTATAGCACTACAATCCTACCTCAAGAAACAAGAAAAATCTCAAATAAACAACCTAACCTTACACCTAAAGCAATCAGAGAAAGAAGAACAAAAAATACCCAAGGTTAGCAGAAGGAAAGAAATCATAAAGATCAGATCAGAAATAAATGAAAAAGAAATGAAGGAAACAGTTGCAAAGATCAATAAAACTAAAATCTGGTTCTTTGAGAAGATGAACAAAATTGATAAACTATTAGCCAGACTCATCAAGAAAAAAAGGGAGAAGACTCAAGTCAATAGAATTAGAAATGAAAAAGGACAAGTAACAACTGATACTACAGAAATACAAAGGATCATGAAAGATTACTACAAGCAACTATATGCTAGTAAAATGGACAACCTGGAAGAAATGGACAAATTCTTAGAAAAGCACAGCTTTCCGAGACTGAACCGGGAAGAAATAGAAAGTATGAACAGACCAATCACAAGCACTAAAATTGAAACTGTGATTAAAAATCTTCCAACAAACAAAAGCTCTGGACCAGATGGCTTCACAGGAGAATTCTATCAAACATTTAGAGAAGAGCTAACACCTATCCTTCTCAAACTCTTCCAAAATACAGCAGAGGAAGGAACATACCCAAACTCATTCTATGAGGCCACCATCACCCTGATACCAAAACCAGACAAAGATGTCACACACACACAAAAGAAAACCACAGGCCACTATCACTGATGAACATAGATGCAAAAATCCTCAACAAAATACTAGCACATTAAAAGGGTCATACACCATGATCAAGTGGGTTCTATCCCAGGAATACAAAGATTCTTCTATATATGCAAATCAATCAATGTGATACACCATATTAACAAACTGAAGGATAAAAATCATATGATCATCTCAGTAGATGCAGGAAAAATTTTTGACAAAATTCAACACCCATTTATAATAAAAACTCTCCAGAAAGTAGGCATAGAGGGAACCTATCTCAGTATAATAAAGGCCATATATGACAAACCCACAGCCAACATCGTTCTCAATGGTGAAAAACTGAAACCATTTCCTCTAAGGTCAGGAACAAGACAAGGTTGCCGACTCTCACCACTATTATTCAACAGAGTTTTGGAAGTTTTAGCCACAGCAATCAGAGAAGAAAAAGAAATAAAAGGAATCCAAATCAAAAAAGAAGTACAACTGTCACTGTTTGCAGATGACATGATACTATACATAGAGAATCCTAAAGATGCTACCAGAAAACTACTAGAGCTAATCAATGAATTTGGTAAAGTTGCAGGATACAAAATTAATGCACAGAAATCTCTTGCATTCCTATACACTAATGATGAAAAATCTTAAAGAGAAATGTAGGAAACACTCCCACTTACCACTGCAACAAAAAGAATAGAATACCTAGGAATAAACCTACCTAAGGAGACAAAAGACCTGTATGCAGAAACTATAAGACACTGATGAAAGAAATTAAAGACGATACAGACAGATGGAGAAATATACCATGTTCTTGGATTGGAAGAATGACCATTGTGAAAATGACTATACTACCCAAAGCAATCTACAGATTCAGTGCAATCCCTATCAAACTACCAATGGCATTTTTCACAGAACTGGAACAAAAAATTTCACAATTTGTATGGAAACACAAAAGACCCCGAATAGCCAAAGCAATCTTGAGAAAGAAAAACGGAGCTGGAGGAATCAGGCTTCCTGGCTTCAGACTATACTACAAAGCTACAGTAATCAAGACAGTATGGTACTGGCACAAAAACAGAAATATAGATCAATGGAACAGGATAGAAAACCCAGATATAAACCCATGCACATATGGTTACCTTATCTTTGTCAAAGGAGGCAAGAATATACAATGGAGTAAAGACAGCCTCTTCAATAAGTGATGCTGGGAAAACTCGACAGCTACATGTAAAAGAAAGATATTAGAACACTTCCTAATGCTGTATACAAAAATAAATCATATGCCATCACGGCGAGGAGGAGATTATCAACAGAACCAAAAAGTATATAAGAATACACCTGTGAAATGCACCCTGTCTATGTGATAGATTTGTATTAATCTGCAGGTTCATCAGTATCTCTGGGACAGTGACAGATGAAAAGGAGACATCAGTCAGGGCCAAGTGCCTGAGGAAGAAGTACATGGGGTTGTGGAAGCAAGAGTCCAGCCTGATGAGCAGAGGATGAGCACGTTCTCCAGCACCGTGGTCAGGTACATGCCCAGGAACAGGGCAAAGAACACGCCCTGCTGCTCTGGAAGGGTGGGGAGCCCCAGGAGGAGGAACTCGGACACACTGCTGTGGTTCTCCCTCCTCATGCCGTTCTTATCTCTGCTGGGAATGAATAGAAACTGGAAATGTCAGGAACTCAGACATACTGAGCATAGCAACTACCATATGGTCACATACTTTCTCCAAGTCGCTGTGTCACTGTATAGACAAATCTCACTGCATTGCACTCACACGTTGGTGCCTCATCCAGTCTGGTGAGAACAGTGAAATGTGATTTGTCTGAACACTGACACGGTCACTTGGAGACATCATTCAAACATCAATGGAAGAAACATCAATCAAACTCTTCAGCTGAAATCAGGAAGACCTCATTCTTTTTTTAATAGAGTGAAGACACTACGATAGACCTTAGGGGGAGAGTAATAAATAATACACAGTCCCTTCCGTGGCTTTATAGCCAGACAGCTCATGTGCATGTGTCTGTCTTGCACACACAAACACACACACACACCACTGAAAGCATTATTGGGAAAGTAATGTACCATGTACAGAATAAGTGCTGAACACATAAACTCACTTCTTATCATTAGAATGACAAGAAGGAAGGAAGGAAGGGAGGAAGAGAGGAGAAAAGGGAACATTATGGCAATCCCTCAGAAACTTAAACATAGAATTACCATATGATCCAGAAATTTCACTTCTGATAATATTTCCAAAAGAACTGAAAGCAGGGGCCAAAGAGATATTTGTACATCCATGTTTAAAGCAGCATTATTCACAAGAGCCGAATGATGGTAACAATCTGTGTCCATTGAAAAATGAATGGATAAACAAAATGTGGTCTGTACATACAATGGAATATTATCCAGCCTTAAAAAGGAAAGAAATCCTGACACATGCTACAACACGGATGAACCTTGAAGCCATTATGCTAAGTAGAATCAGCCAGTCACAAAAGTGTAAATACTGTAAGATTCCACTTATATGAGATTCCTAGAATAGTCAAATTCCTAGAGACAAAAAATAGAATGGTGGTTGCCCGGGGCTTGGGGGTGGGGAGGAAAATGAGGCGTTATTGTTCAGTGGGTACAGAGTTTCCATCTGGGAAGATTAAAAAAGTTCTGGTTGTACAGCAAGGTGAATGTACTTAATACCACAGAGCTGTACACTGAAAAATCACTGAAATGCTAAATTTTATGTTATACATATCTTAGCACAATAAAACATTGTTAATTTAGAAAAAATATACCATTCTGATGATAATTTCTTATTATTCCACCTGTTTCTTTCTTTTATTTTAACTAAGTAATAATATCTAGTATTTATTTATTAAGTAATTACTATGTACCCACACTGAACTAAGGGCTTAGTGGATAGATTATTTCAATTACTCTTCCAAACAATTCTATGAGGCCATGTCTCCCAGACTGGATTTGTTTCGAAAAAAAAAAAAAATTCTAGCTCTTTTAAGCAGAAAAGGATTTAAAACAGAACCTTAGGCGCTGAAGCACAATGCAGAACGAGTTCGCATGATAGCTGCTTCCTCCACCACCATCCTGATGGTGGGAATCGAGACTTTGAGATATACCACCTGCAAGTCAGGGACCGGGAGTTGCCACTTACACAACTGCAGCAAGTGAAGTCCCAGCACGTTTGCTGGAGCCACAACAACAATAAGTCAGAAGACATGCCTACTGCTTCTCAGCTCCCACGAAGCTGGAGACTGGGCCCCGGAACACTGTGGCAGAAAGCCCACATCCAGTAGAAAAGCAGATCACCATACTCACTTCAGCTTTTCAGTGAAGCCAGCTGGAGAAACTGTACCACATCCAGAACCTTAGCTATAGGTTAGGAAAACGTAGGGTGTGGTTCTGGGTGCTTTGTTCTTATTTTTTTATCAATAGCCTTGCAACCTCTATAATATGAAGAGCCTCCCCGTGGATGGGGAGCCTGTACCCACCACAGCCATCATGTGATACGGTGAACTTTCTAGCTATCCAGCCCATTTTTCCATCTTAACCTGGATCAGTCCTTGGACCCCTCTAATTTCCCCTAATCACCGGTATCCTTCAGGCATCATTTCCTTTCCTGTCCCACCTAGACTCACGTGGCCATCACTTGAATGATCTCCTTTTAAGTCCTCAAGTCAAGGATTAAGGAAACCCTTCATCCTTCCAGTGTATTTATCCAGAGAAACCCCATGCTGAGTTCATCCTGCCATCCCTCTCCTACACCCCTACAACCGGATGAGCACGACAGGAGCTAAACACACAAACATAAACAAATCCATGGTCCTCACCGTAGAAAGTCTTTGCATCTCCTTCAACTCTCTCTCCCACCTGCTCGCCTGTCTGCTCTTTCACACTCTCCACATCACATCTCCTTCCACTTGACAGGGACAATCAGGGGCAGCAGGAATGAGCTCCCTCCCCCTGCTCACCCTCCCCTTCCCCCCCATTCTATCCCCGTTCTACTTCACATGCTCTCTTGATGATCCCCGCTTCCTAACTCAATTTCTGAAATAGCCTAACGATCAACGTGGCACCATACTCAAGCCCTTCCAGCTGATTCACCACATGAGGATTTCACTGAAAGCATGCCCATCGACAGGTGAATGAATAAAGAAGACGTGGTACATATATACAATGGAATACTACTCAGCCATTAAAAAATGTCATTTGTAGCAAATGGATGGACCTAGAGATTATCATGCCGAGTGAAGTAAGTCAGACAGAGAAAGACAAATATTGTATGCTATCATTTATATGTGGAATCTAAAACATGATACAACCAAACTTATTTACAAAACAGAAAGAGACTCACAGACATAGAAAACAAACTTATGGTTACCAAAGGGGAAAGAGGGGTGGGGAGGTGGGGGGAGGGATGAATTAGGAGTTTGGGACTAGCGGATACAAACGATCATATATAAAAGAGATACACAAAGTCCTACTGTAGAGCACAGGGAACCATATTCAATATTCTGTAATAAACCATAATGGGAAAGAAAAAAATTAGCATAAAATAAAATACACGATAAGGGCATTCATTGACACTTTCCTTGTGAGAGGGGAAAACAGAAACAAGCTAAATGAATGTGAAATACATAACAGAGAGGACTGACAAAGGCAAAAATTGGTGCTTTGAAAGGAGTAATAGAACTGACTGCAAATCTTTTATAAGACTAATCAAGTGAGAAGGAGAAAGAGAGTGTGTGTGTGTGAGAGAGAAAGAGAGACAGAGACAGAGAGAAACATATTGTAATGGGGATAAAAGATGAACCTTACTACACAAGCAGACATTAAAAGCAGAGAAATGATAAACCATTTCATGCCAGAGCCTTTGAAACGTTTAATGAAATGAACAATTTCCTAGAAAACCATCCTACAAAAACCCATTCAAGAATAAATAAGAAATTTGTATAATCCTATCACCGTTAAAGAAATTGAAACAGTACATAGAAACCTTCCCACAAAGAGTACTCATGACCCAGATGGTTGTACTGGCAAATGCTAACAAGCAGAGCTGGGAGAGAACTAATTCAGATATTAAATACCTCGCCTGTGCACCTCTGTGCCAAGGATTATGCCTTTGCCATTATTGTCTGCCAGTGCAATCAAGCAAAGAGAAGGTTTGCAGGTGAAAACACAAGGTGCAGGAAGGTGAGTATAGGATGCCCTGTTTCCATAAAAAAAGAAAGGACTAGGAGGTATAGTTTTATTTGCTTGCATGGCATTACACAAGAATAACGCAAGGTCTGCAAGAAACCAATTACAGCAGCCACATGTCATGGAAGGTGAGATGGGCCTGGGCAAATATGAATCAGGAGTGGGAAGGGGACTTTCCGGGGCATGCCTTCTGATACTTCGTGATTCCTGAACCCTATGTGTGTACTACCCATTCAAAGAAACTACTTATCAATCTTAATTAAAAAGAATAATGAAGGATAGTCTGAAAAGTAAGAATAATTGGGGGAGGGGTGGATTCCAATAATAAGCTATGACCAAGCTCTAATAACTACAAATTAAAAAAATAAGTAATTAACAGCGTTAAATTATCCATAGCAATTAGCTAACAAATCTTACGTACACAAATCTCTCTCTTTACCAGTTCTGCTTCAAAAGGTACAGCTTAAACTAAAAAAACAAGTAGGTTTTAAAGAAGAGGAAGGAAAATATCAATAGGAAATTTTTTTTGTTTTACCTTATACCACTTTACTGAATCCAAATGAAAACTGTTTGGGAAGTTCAGAGGACATATAAGAATGTCATCTCTTCCAACGTATAAAATCTGTCTGTACTCATCTGGCACATGCGGTTGACTGTTTCCAGAAGTACCACACCAATGTTTTTTAAATACAGTGAGGTTGACTTGCATTCTGGGACAGGTGTTTGTATCACTGTAAGAAAACAACAGATTGAAACCTCATAAACTCAAACAGTCACAAAACCAAATAATTCTGTTTATCTCCAAATATTTCCAAATCCTCTTCCAAGCACTGTGGAAACCCTCTGCCTCAAACAAGACAGCATACATCTCACAAGTCATTCATTACGAAAGGAAAAACGATGTATTTGGATGGTGGAAACACGGGAGGACATCTTAACCAAATGGTCAAAATGAACATCACCAAGCAGGGACACGCGGATGCTAGGTGTCTCTGAGTGTGCTGTCTGAAGAGAATGCAAACCACTTCCATAGCATTCCAGCCAAGAAGGCTCAGCCTGAACCGACTCATGAAGAAATATCTGGCAAACCCAAATTAAGAGATACAATATAAAATAATTGTCTGTACTTCTTAAAAATGTCAATGTCACACACACAAAACAGGCTGAAGATCTGTTCCAGATGAAAAGAGATTAAAAGTACATGACAACCAAATGCAATGCAGTGATCTTGGATTCAATCTTCCACAGGAAAAGGAAGAAAAACATTTATAAAAGTCATCATTGAGAAGATTCAGAAAATTAGAATACAAATTGGTTACTGGATAAAGTATTGTGTGATGGTTAAATTTCCTGAATGTGATAACTATTCTAATATAACTAAGAGAATATTCTTGCTGAGAGGAAAGACACATTGAAATATTAAGGGGTAAAGGGACCTGATGCATACAACTGAGATGATTTGGAATAAAATGGTTTAGAAAAAATACCGTGTGTAACATACACAGGGGATGATGGGGAAAATGTGGCAAAATGTTAAATAATAGAAATCTAGATAAAGGGTAGGCAGGAGCCCTTTATACAATTCTTGCAAATGTGATATGAATTTGAATTATTTCAAAGTAAAAATATACAGTTTACTAAACATGTATCATATCTATATATTAAAGATTTGTGAGAATTCATGTTTATTTTCTCCCATGACAGACAGTATTGATGTCTACGTTCTAGGAAAGATTATTTTGCCCCATTTCACAGCTCCCATATTTAAATATTTTAAATCCAGCCTGTGATCCAGCAATCCCACTCCTGGGTATATATCCGGAGAAAACCATAATTCAAAAAGATACATGCACCCCAGTGTTCATTGCAGCACTATTTACAAAAGCCAAGACATGAAAGCAACCTAAATGTCCATCAACAGAGAAACAGATAAAGAAGATGTGCTATACACACACACACACACACACACACACACACACACAATGGAATATTACTCAGCCATAAAAAAGAATGAAATAATGCCATTTGCAGCAACATGGATGGACCTAGAGATTGTCATACTGAGTGAAGTAAGTCAGACAGAGAAAGACAAATATCATATGATATTGCTTATGTGTGGAATATAAAAAAAATGGTACAAGTGAACTTATTTACAAAACAGAAATAGAGTTACAGATGTAGAAAACAATCTTATGGTTACCAGGGGAAAGGGGGGGAGAGGGATAAATTGGGAGATTGGGATTGACATATACACACTACTATATATAAAACAGATAACTAATAAAGACCTACTGTATAGTACAGGAAACTCTCTACTCGATACTATGTAATGACCTATATGGGAAAAGAGTCTAAAAAGGAGTGGACATACGTATGACTGATTTACTTTGCTGTACAGCAGAAAGTAACACAACATTGTAAATCAATTATACCCCAATAAAGATAAGTAAAAATGAAGTCCCAGTTAGAATAAAAAATAAATAAATCCAGCCTGGACGTCCAGACAGATTTGTGCGGCATACGATCTCCAACTCTGGTTAATGAATAACCTGTAGGAAAGAGGAGAGCAGACCCCCTCAAGACGTCAGCAGCCGGTCTGCAGAGTGAGTGAAATTTTGGGAAAGGGGCTACTGGCACTTCCACCTGTGCCACTGAGTAACCATGTACTTCGAGTCAATCACACGGAAATGAGGAATCTGGCAGGAATCAGAGAAGGACATGGCCATCCTGAAACACAGAAAGAGGCTGGCAAATACCGAGGAACTGCAAGAGAGGGAGGATGCAGCTACGTTCCTGGAGTACCTACTTCACACATGAGCTGGGGTCATTTTAACTTCTACCCTATCTGGCTGACATTACTCCCACTTTACAGATAAGCAAGCCAAGGCTCGTGGAGGTCAAATGACTCATGAAGGTCATGCACATTAGCAAAGGGGGATAAGAAAATTGGGGCCCTCAGCCAAAATGTGGTCCACAGATGTGTTTTAATTAGGACACATGCACAAAGCTTATTGGAAAGTTAACCACACACACACCCATACAGACACATTCCAATTTCCAGGTTACCTTGAAATTTTGGAAGATGGACTTGAACTGCTGCATAGACTGCCACCTTTGGTGTGACATACGCTTTCTGGCTCACCACAGTGCCAACCAGGCTCAACTATCTCCCACCAGACCTTTGTCACTTACTTACATTACTAGCATAAGGCTTAGCATGGGGTCTAGAACATACTGGGTGCTTGGTCACTGTTAAATTCCTATAGCAGAACCCTTACAAAAAGTGCTTGAAGAAGGCTTATACCTATCTGGATGTACCACCTGTCGCAAAAACTTCTGGCATTCCAAGAAAGAAGGCAGCAATCATGTTGGAATTAAACAGGCTTCGTAAGCTGGCCTTGGACATCATCTCAATAGGAAAAGATGCATTTCACGGTCCAGCAACTGATTTACAAATCTCTTCTGCTTAAAAGTCTGTTCATTGAAACCACCTCGTAACAATTACAAAACTATATTCTTCTCATTGTTTTCTACATTGATTAAGAGTTTATCAAGAGTTTTTCTAAAAGAATTATATATTATATAAATATTATACATATTATATATATACATATATATATAAATATAAATATAAATATATATATATATATAAATGAGAGAGACAGTTCTCATGAATGAGGAACTTACTTTGTATCACAGTAGTAGATCCCAGAGTCCTCCCCTTTCACAGGGAGAAACAAAATCCAGTTTTGGTCCTGGTGGATTCGAGACTGTATGTTTTTGGATACTGGGATTTTTCTAGGATATTTATACCATGTTGCATCTACCTTCCCAGATGTTGGCAGAGGGTATATGCAGTGAAAAGCCGTAGGCTGGCCCACTGACACAGTATCCTGCATACTCACGTCCTCGCAAGCATCTAGGGAAAGAAAGGAAAAAAATAATCACAACCGAGAGCGCTAGTGTTGGTTATGATTAGTTTCCACAAACACCTCGATTTTCTTGCTGATTTGAAATTTTATGTGAGAGTTTTCTCAGTATGGGAGTTGCTGATGTGAAAGCATGACCCGAAGTCCTTCACATCTGTCCATAAGAGGGAATTTACTCGGTCCTCCCCCTCAACAAGTGATCTCCCCATTTGGAATGAGTCCCCTCTTTCCCTTCTAAGACCCTCAATTCCTTCATCTTCCTCCTTCAGTGTAAACGTTCCTATTCTGAGCCCCACTTGACCTGTTTTCCTTCTGCTCTGCTACCCGGTTAATTCGTCCGTCCCCAATAAAAGGTGTAAGTATCTCCTCCCACAAAGGATTGTTAAACAATTCCGCTCGCTTTAAAGTTCGTTTCTAACAAATTGCTTAGTGTTTCTTGGAAGTAATTTGTTCCGTGGCTGGTTTCTTTGCTATTACCTTGGGTCTAACATGTCCGTTTGTCATATAAAGTAGACGGTATTATAGATCTATTTGAGCATTTTAACTCGAGCCTTGACTTGCAAATTTGCCCATCTCCTACCCCTCTTCAAGTCACTTCAAAGCTCGAAGGGGATGCTTGGGGCTGAGCGTCTCCCGCGGGATTTTGCCTGGACCCCTGGGGCGAGTGTCACCGGCCAGGCTCCGGTCTCACGTGATCCCCCAGGAGGTCTGCACAGGGGCTCGCCCAGAGCGGCAGGGTGGCAGAGAGGGAGGGGGGCCACTGAGACCCGAACCAACCGAACGTACCTGCTCTGATAAATCGTGGAAGAGCGGTGCACACGACGCAGAGCAGCAACAATGGCATTCCCCTACAGGCTGCGAGGAAGAAAGACGGAGGCGTGGAAAGGGGCGCAGCGGGCGGAGCGCGCCCTCCCGCGGCACGAGGCCAGGGTTCTGCGACCTCTGAATCTCAGCTAGAGATCCCAGCTAGGCTTTTGACCTTTCCTGCTCCATGAGGAGACCTCCAACTTTGGCCCCAGATGTATCCGGACGCGCCCCCAAAGACGGCTCCCTCCCTTGCCCCACCCTTGCTCCGAGCGCCCACCTCCAGAATCCGGGGGGAGAGGCATCAGTGGGAGGGGTCGGGAGGGGCCGGAGGCGCAGTGTGGGCATCGGGGCGGGTACCCTCTTCCAGGCTGCCCGGTCGCCTCCTTTGGGGGCGCAGGGACATCCCCTTCTGCCACGCAGCTCGCCGCCCGGCCCGCCTCAGCCCGCGGCCCCTGTTCCCCGTGGTGGCGCCCGAGTGCCCACCGTGCGTCGCGCGTAGCCTTCCCTGCGCGTCCTTGGCCTCAGGTTCTTCCTGGGCCTGGCCGTCTAAACGGAAACCTGCTCACTCGGGAGAAGGCAGCTTAGGCCTATATGGCAAAGGCCGGCAGGAAAAGAGGGAGGAAGACGGGCCGGCAGTGGACGCGGGCTCCACACCTTCTTCCACAGACGGAGTCCGCTCCCCCAAGGTCGCCCAGCCGGTCAGGGGCCGCCCGGGAGTCCCGATCGCCGCCCGCCGCCCAGTCGCGCACATTTTTGCCATCTCCTCGTCCCGCCCGCGCCCTGCTCAGCTGCAGACTCCGCGAGCCGGGTGTGTACCTGCAGAACTGGATCGGAGCGCGCAGGAACTCGTAGAAAGTGGAGACTGACAGCCCGGGACTGAGTCCTGTCGTGGCATTTCCGTACCAGGCTAGTTCCTCACTACGATGGGCGGGGCAGCCCTACCTTCCCGGTGCTAGCTTAGGAAGGAGCGTGCCATCGCACTAGGAAGTGGGTTCTAGTTCATCGCACTAGGAAGAAGGCTTTGTGCCGGATTTTCTGGCAGCTAAGAAGTCCTCCATCCCCATTAATTGTCTGCTGAAATCTATTCCAAATTGTGCCACCAAATGAACTATTCCTTCCTTTCCGAACTCCATTCGAGCAGTTATTACATGCCCTGCATTGGCCTGTATAGAATGCCCCCGGAGTAGACGCCGACCCAGATGGCTTTTAAGTGATATTATTTATCTGCCTGGGTCGTGCTGTTAACTTCTGTAAAGCAGGCATCCCACGGGGATCCTCAAATACCCGGAGCAGGAAAACTTCCTGTCTGAAACTTCCAACTCTGACAACATCAACAGGGACTTGTTGCCCTGGCCATCAGGAGACACCCAGAGACATCCCGGAGGACACTGAGACTTAGAAAAAAATAGAAAATGTAATCTCCATTCAACAGATTTCTGGCCAAGCTATTTCTGGTGGTCCTTGTGGGATTCCCAACAGCGAGAAAAGCAGCCATTAGCAGCAAGGGGAGATGACAGCAAAGCTTTCTGTGACCAGCTGGAAGCCAGTGGTTTGCAAATTTCTACACTCTTAAAAATTATTGAGGATTCCAAAGTGGTTTTGTTTATGTGGTTTATATCTGTCGATATTTACTATGTTAGAAATTAAACTGGAAAGCGTTTGAAACATTTATTTTCTTATTTACTTAAAATAACAATAAACTCTCTACACATTAATATAAATCTCATACATTTTATGAAAAATAACTCTACTTTTCAAAACAGACTTATTGAGACAAGTGGTATTGTTCTACACACCTCTACATACCCATACTTAGTGTTTGGAAATCTCTTATTTAATGTTTAATTTAACAGAAGACAGTTGGATTCTCATATCCAGTCTCTTATGATGTTACATGTCATGTAGCCTCTGAGAAAGTCCACTGTCCACTGGTGAGGGAATGAGAGTAAAAAAGACAGAGAAGGTCTTAATATTACGATGAAAATGGTTTTGGTTTCAGGGATCTTTTTAAAAGACCTCAGGGAGCCCTAGGGCTCTCTACTCTGAGGCCCCCTTGGTAAGCCAGAAGTGGAGATCTTTACTACTTTTCCCCTGGCATCAGCATTAAGTGAGGTTCCTCCGTACTTACACGTTTTGCAAGGTTTATGCCCCCAAACTAGCATTACTATAAAAGATACCAAGTGACTCGCATACAGAACTATTGTTACAAGCAGTGTTGAAAGTTATTCCTAAATCTTTTTTGTTGTCTTGTTCAGTTTCTACCTTATAAATAGAGGAATCTGTGTCCTATCCTGTTTTGTATAGTTTGAGGAAAAACTTGCATGCCAAGTCCAATCAGTATAGTTGCTCCAAAGCTTAGGAAGTTAAGACGGGCGTGCCAGCCCTCCTGCATGCCTCCCTCTGATGGGACACGGCTGACACTTCACTTTGTCGGTGAGGCTATGGTCGCGAAACTTGCACTTCCAGAGATGGTTTCTGTACCAAATGTCTTTCCCGGTACTGGCGGAATGAACTGCTTGGCTCTGAGGGCAGAACTGACTTGGGGATTGCAACCTTTGCAATTAAAAACAATAGAAAATCAAAACCTTTACTGCAGGTTCTCAACTACTCTGAAAAATCAGAGAAACTGGAGAACATTGTTTGCTAATGAGAAAGGGGAAGGAAGGAATCCAAACAGGTTTGCTTTGTTCTGGCGACGAGAAATGCTGCTTTATGCCAAAACTTCCTCAATTCATTCACTTTATTCTTCCTCTCTGATTTTCACTTTTTAAATTTTCTATTTAAATGGGCGTCAGCAATAGCTAACAGCTAAATAATTCAATAAGTCATAAGTCATATAAGCAAGACCCAGCCTCAGAAATCATAATTACCAAGTTTCCTGTGTACATCTCTCCCACCCTCCAGACTCACCAACCTAAACTTGTTTATCATTCTGACGTGTGTGTGTGTGTGTTGTGTGTGTGTGTCTTCCTTAAGCAATATATTGTTGTGTAGGGTTTTTTAACGTTTATATAAAAAGTACTATATACTTTTGCAACGTTTTATTTCATTCAATATTATATTTGTGACATTCAAATATTTTGAGAAGTGTAATTCTAGTTCACTCAAGGTAACTACTATATTGTATTCTATTGTATGAATATTCCACAATTTATGTATCTATCTCCTTTGGATATTTAAGTTGGATATTTAAATATCAAATTTATGTTTTGCTTTAAAAATAGTGCTGCTGTGAAGATTTTTGTAATGTCCTCTTGTGTGGGTTTTTTTTTTTTTTTTTTTTTGCTGTACGCGGGCCTCTCACTGTTGTGGCCTCTCCCGTTGCGGAGCACAGGCTCCGGACGCGCAGGCTCAGCGGCCATGGCTCACGGGCCCAGCCGCTCCGCGGCATGTGGGATCTTCCCAGACCGGGGCACGAACCCGTGTCCTCTGCGTCGGCAGGCGGACTCTCAACCACTGCGCCACCAGGGAAGCCCTTGTGTGGGTTTTTGAGAGATTGTCCAGTGAGTGAAAATGCAGGATCACTGGGTAGATGCATCTTCAACTATACTAGGAAACCCTGATTTTCTCCACATTTGATATTTTTTGGAGGGTAAGTATGTCATTGCTTCATGTTCTTGCCAATATTTAGTATGTCAGACTTTTATATTTTGCCAGCTTTTGCCAGTCCAATGATGGGAAAGCTATTTTGTGCATTTATTTTACAATTCTCTAATTACTAAGAAGGTGGAACACCTTTGCCTATGTTCATCCTGTGTCCTCTGTGTGGAATAACTACTCATGTTCTTCCCATTTTACCCACCTGGTTGTTTGTCTTCCTCTCATCGATTTGTAGAGAACTCATTAACTTCTACCTCTGATGTTTCATGTGGTTACCTTCAAAGTGAAGCACAGGTGTACCTCACTGTTCTCCCCCTGACAGGGAGCTCAAACCCAGCAGCACCCTTTATCTATACAATAGCGATGATTAGACCCACTTTTCAGAGGTGACATTTGTAAATCCTCTTTTGCAGAGTGCCTGACAATGATAGAAACTTGATGAGCACAGAGTTTGTTACCATCATGTTATGACTAATTCTTCCTTGCCACAGTATTTAATATTGCAGATAGCTTTGCAGTGAGAATATCCTTAGATATTCATGCCATTAGTCACAAGCCATAGGTAATGGACTCTTTCAATTTTTTTTTTTTTTCATGAGCTGAAACAATTCCTCTACCAATTCATTACCTCATCCTGAGAGCAGGTGTGAAGCAATGCTCTGAGTGCAACGGATGCATTGCTGAGCTCGAACTAGTTGAATTTTACCCTCAATTGATTTGATCTTCAGACGAGGATGTGATATACATTCAGAAGAGTAGCAGGGCAATACATTTTATTAAAGATTTCATATACGAATGTATATATAATATAATGCATAGTAATATTATTTGTTCTAACTAACTAGCTGGCCATTTCCCATTGAACATAACCTGCAGTTAGTTTCCCAGTAAGAATGAGGTGATGTGGCAGGTGTAGGCCGATGTCAGTGGACATGCACGTATGGAGACCCATTTGGGATGCATTAGAGGGTCTCTCTGTTCCTTCTTCACATCAGTCTATCTTAAATCAAATTCGGAGAATCACGACATCACAGGGTTGGAATAGGACCTAAGGTCTGGCTATCACTTGAGCAGAGTAATGAGCACCCTCCTACACATGGGGCAATAATTAACACTTTTCAGGCCTCACAGCTTACGTGCGTGCGCACGCGCGCACACACACACACACACACACGCACACACACACACAAAACGGCCATAATCGCAACCCCCAACCCAGCCAGCACCGGTCTACTTGGCTCTGGACAGCATCTCTCTAGAGACATCCCACCCACAAGTCACCCATCTTAATCTCACACCCAGTGTTCAGATATCTTCATATTCTTGCCAAGAGTTTATTCAGATCAGGCTTGACGGAACTCATTCCCTCCAAGGCAACCTATTCCAGATTGTAGGCCTGCCAGCCAATCCCTCCTTCCTAACAGGAAGAGGAAACCTCAGCCATGTAGGGATTCTTGTTCCATCCTTCGGATCCACAGAAAGGAGAACGCAGTCTTCCACATTGCCACACATGCAATGTCGCCAGAACTCCTGCAACCACTGATCTCTCCAGACCTAGTGCCTGAAATCAGGGCCTCCAGCAGCCTGCAAGTCAACTAAGCTGCTGACCCCTCAAACATGGAGGACGTGGGACCTTCATCCCTGACATTCTAAGTGTTAGGCCTGTGTTAGCAACACAAATTAGAAGGGATGGTGGTCTGGTTGGGCTTGTACATGTTTGTTTTGCTTTGGTTTTGCTCATTCATTCATTCTGGGGTTACTGCACACCAACATCCTAAATGTTTTTTTTTTTCACTTTTGTAGCCACTAAGCATATTTTTTCCACCAGGGTTTAGGCATGTTCCTTATTGCAAGTGAAGGGTCTTACATTTATCCTTAGTCAATGTCAGCTGGTAAAAGATGGTTGGTTAAAGAGGTCATTTATCTGGGAGGCAAAACATCTGGGCTCCCTTCTCAGCCCTCTTGCTAACTAGCTGAGAATTGTAACAAATTTGGGGGCAAGGGCTGCCCCCCACAGGTACAGTGAATGTTGACTGAACCTTTCAACCATATTTATTACAGTGATACCCTTTGTGTCTATCAAGTTCACAAAGATTTTTAAATGACTATTTTCAGTGTCACACGCTTCCTATGGGAAAGCAAAGCAAATGTCTCTACAGAACACAATTAGTGAAGAACTTAAAGGTCCATTGCCCTCTGGCCCATTGATCCTAAGAATCTATGCTAAGCTAATCATCAGGGAAGTGGACAGAGATATTTGGGTAAAGATGACTACTTCATTTTGACCCCTGATAGCTACAAACTGGAAATAATCTAGATGTACAACCAAAGCAGGAAAGCTAAAGTATAGAGCATCCACTCGATAAAACGAATGCTCCTTCATAGATCATATTTTAAATAATAATAATGTGGGCAAATATTTTTACTAAGTTTAAAAAGTTAAGGTGTTAAACTGCATATATTATATGATCTCAATTATATCCATAAAACTACAATAAAATGTTAATAATTATCTCTAGTTGTTAGTTTTTTCTTCCTTATACGTTTCAGAAATTTCTGTGTTCTCTCAAACCTACATTGCTTCTATCATACAAAAAAGTATTTTCAATTTATTTAAGAAAAATGTTCCTAATACAATCAACTCACAGAGGGATTTCTGTCCCAACGTTCTAAGACCTCTCTGACACTTGACTCCCTTCTAATTTGCCTTCATAAAAATACCCACCCCTCCATCAAGACTTTATACCTTAGTGTTCTCCCATTTAAAAATCTCCAAGAGCACGCATATACAAACTCCAGATAATAAAGTCCAAATGTTTCAGTCAGGGATTTAAGACCATCTATTGTATGAGTTCGTTTCCTGAGCTGCTTTCTCTCCACACTACACTCTATGACTAGATTGTTTTGAACTTGGAAATTTTCTCAGTGCCTATTATGTTAGGCACATAGACAGCACTTTTAAAACAATCCAAAAGTCAACTCGGGAGCAAAAATATTCCCCTATTTTAGAATTTGAGGAAAGGCTGAGATCCACTTGGGGGAAACATAAGACTTCAGAAGCAATTAAGTGTAGTGTGGAAGGAAGGATTATGGAATATCATGTAACAATAAAGTACTTAAACGGCTACTGTCCACAACTAGAAGGCACATGGGAAGCAGGAATCTGTCTCAGACTAAGAGGGATAAGCGATGTGAGATGGCTGAGGAGGGAAAAGTTGGGTAGCCAGGCACGATTCACCACGCGAGCAAAGGCAGAAATGGGTTCACACCATGGACGTTAAACATGCAATACACTCTCACTGAAGACATCCGAGAAATCTCATTCCAGTATGTGTTTAATGAAAGGAAAATCAGCGAACACTGCAGACTGGTATCGGTGCAGCGCATGCCAGACCCACAAACAGGAACACGTGGGATCACTTTCAGGTCAAAGGTTCTGAGAAAAACAAGCTTCCTTGATTTTCACTCTGCGTAAATTAATCTCCCCACTGGCTGAGCCCTGAGCAAGTCAACAGGATCCTGTGAGTCTTGATGACTCAGGTAGTCCAGACTCAACTGGTCTGACAGCTGAAATTTTTAGTGATTGCTGCCTTTGTGTTTGGGCAGCAGATTTAAGGTGAACGTACAGGATGTACGAACTTTAAACAGCCAATCCTTCCCTAGAAGGCATCTGAGCCATGCATGTTAAGATGAGCATGTTTTCAGTTTAAAAGATTAATACTCACTTTAAATATTGTCATCTATTTCCTATAGCTCTCCTCCCTAAAACCAGCACACACACACACACACACACACGCGCGTGTACTTTAGTTGCAAAATAAATGTTAGTACACCAAAAATAGTCCCTCCCAGCTATCTCCCCATGTACATTTTTTCAGGGGTGGTCTATTTTTTCCCTCTTTTTTGAATTCTTACTACGGTCATGATTCACTTGGGCGTTTTATTTTAGTAAGAAAGGACTTCCCCCTTCTACCCCCAGATCATTCTCTTCCCCACCTGCTACCCTCTCTGGCCTCCACATTAAGCCAAAGTCACCACACTCACAGATTCTTGCCTCAAAGGGGAAAAGGTTTTCTTCTGACAAACTCGCTTATGGGAATCTCTGATTTTCTAACTGTATGCTATTTATACTTAGCCCTTCAATGAATGTTTGGGAAACCAGCTGTATCGTAAACACCAAGCCAGATCCTGACTTGCTAAACTTGGATTAAATGGAAGCTATTATCATTTTTAGAAGCTGACACCAGGACGACCTGCCCTCCTCTCCCTCCACTCCCCAATCCCCAGAATTTGAAAAAGACTCATTTCTGGATTAAACGAATTTACTCTTACTTGTACTGATCAAGAGGTAAAATTAAGAAAATATATTTTGAGATTTTATCTCAGATATTGGACACAGACTTTCTGTCGTAGGGAGAAACCTTTGTATTCTATTACAGGTTAATTACTAAATAGGTGTTGCCTGTAAGCGTTAATTATACATCATGGCCCATCTCTGGGAACACTGCCTCCCAGGTAATGATCATTAAGCTAATGATCCCAGGTAATGATCATTAAGCTAAAAATATCTCTGTTCAGCTCTCAGGAGACATCCTGACCAGGACCACCTGTGAACGCCTGCAGGACAGGAGAGGTGAACACCTCCCCCCTGGAGCTCACCTGACCCAGGAAGTGTTTGACTTTACTCCCGCCCTTTGAGTATAAAAGAAGCGTGAATTCTAACTCAGGCAAGGTGGGTCTTTGCGAGGTGGGAGTCTGTCGTCTTCTCGGTGTGCTGGCTTTCCGAATAAAGTCCCTAGTTCTTTCCCCAACAGCTCGACTTTCGATTTATTGGCCTGTTACGTGGTGAGTAGTAAGGTTTGGACTTGGCAACAGATTTTTCCTTTTTTTTTTTCTGCGGTACGCGGGCCTCTCACTGCTGTGGCCTCTCCCGTTGCAGAGCCCAGGCTCCGGACGCGCAGGCTCAGCGGCCATGGCTCACGGGCCCAGCCGCTCCGCGCGGCATGTGGGGTCTTACCGGACCGGAGTACGAACCCGTGTCCCCTACATCGGCAGGCGGACTCTCAACCACCGCGCCACCAGGGAAGCCCCGGCAACTGATTTTGATGAGCCTCGCTGCTCCTGGCTAGCTGATCCCAGCCTGGGAATTTCGGGGTAAGGTCTTGGCCGCTGCCGGGACCGCTTGTCCGAGGATCTTCCCTTCAACATTCTGGCCGCCCCAGCGCTTGGCAATTGGAGCAAGGAATCAATATTTGGGAGCCGAAGGACTGCACGCAGTAGGGTAAGTTGCTCTGGTGTGTACAGCCAGAAACCTCTCCGTGTGGGGCTTTTATTCCGCGGAATTAGCCAGTTGTTTTTGCATTTGAGTGGGGCAGCCTGTTGGAGAGAGGAAAGAGTTGCTGGGCTTTTACCCAATTTGTGAACCAGTTCATTTGCTTCTTTGGTTTTTTTTAAATGTGTTTTATTGAAGTATCGTGGATTTACAATGTTGTGTTAATTTCTACTGTACAGCAAAGTGTTTCAGTTATACATATATGTGTGTGTACATATATATATGTTCTTTTTCATAATCCATTCCGTTATGGCTTATTACAGGATATTGAATTTAGTCCCCTGTGCTCTACAGTAGGACCTTGTTGTTTATCCAACCCATATATAATAGTTTCCACCTGCTACTCCCAAACTCCCAATCCATCCCTCCCCCACCTCCCTATCCCTTGGCAACCACACGTCTGTTCCCTACAGCTGTGAGTTCTCCTGTTTCATAGATAGGCTCATTTGAGTCATATTTTGGATTCTACAAATAAGTGATATCACACGTTGTCTTTCTCTATCTGACTTACTTCCCTTAATATGATCTCTAGTTCTATCCATGTTGCTGCAAATGGCATTTCATTCATTTTTATGGCTGAGTAATATTCCAGTATATATATGTACCACGTCTTCTTTATCCATTCATTTGTTGATGGACATTTAGATTGTGTCCATATCTTGGCTATTGTGAATACTGCTGCTGTGAACATTGGGGTGCGTGTATCTGTCCGAATTAGAGTTTTGTCCGGGTAATATGCCCAGGAGTGGGATTGCTGGATCATACGGCAACTCTATTTTTAGTATTTTGAGGAACCTCCATACTGTTCTCCATATTGGCTACACCAATTTATGTTCCCACCAACAGTGTAGGAGGGTTCCATTTTCTCTACAACCTCTCCAGCATTTGTTATTTGTAGATGTTTTAATGACGGCCATTCTGAACAGATTGAGGTGGTACATCATTGCAGTTTTGGTTTGTGTCTCTCTGAAAGTAAGCGATGTTGAGTACCTTTTCATGTGCCTATTGGCCATCTGTATGTATGTATTCTTTAAAGAAAGGTCTTTTAGGTCGTCTGCCCATTTTATGATTGGGTTTTTCTTTTGATATTGAGTTGTATGAGCTGTTTGTGTATTTTGGAATGTAATCTCTTCTCGGTTACATCATTTGCAAATGTTTTTTCCCATTCCTTAAGTTCTTTCCATTATGTTTATGGTTTCCTTCGCTGTGCAAAAGTTTACAAGTTTAATTAGTTCCCATTTGTTTATTTTTGCTTTTATTTCTATTGCCTTGGGAGACTGACCTAAGAAAACACTGGTACAATTTATGTTCGACAGTGTTTACCTATGTTCTCTTGTAGGAGTTTTATGGTGTCATGTCTCATTTAGATAGTTAAGCCATTTTGAGTTGATTCTTGTGTATGGTGTGAGGGTGTGTTCTAACTTTTCATTTTGTCTGTACTGTTTCCACGTTTATTGCTGAATCGATTTTATGATATTTAAAACTTTTACAGATGTCAAATAGAGAAAAGGAATAGAAGTAAAAAAGACCTGGCTGTAGGACATTCCCAGGGAGAAGAGAAAGGTTCCACTTGGTTCCTAAAATCACCAAAAGCCCCAGTCCAGAAATCAGCCAGGTTGATTGATGCCCAGGCAAAAAGACAGCCTTTTAATGGTCAGAGATGATCAATTGCTATTTATGGTTTTCTGGTGGCTATTCTGTGAAGAAGCGGGGAAGAATGATGAAATTCTTTACGTACAAGCATTTCCGCTATTACATCAGGGAAAATAAGAAAAGGAAGGTAATGAGAGTGATATATTGCTTCAAACCTTAACTCCTCCAGCTGAGCTAGCTGTCCCTGCCACTCCAGCCATCATTCCACTCTACCCACCCCCTCCACTGCCTTCCATGTCTCTCCGGCTCCTGACACGGGGGCTCACAACTGTCCGTCCTTATAGGGAACAATTAGAAAATCCTGTGTTAGTTCCTGGAGCACAGGGATTTGGTCTGGTATCGTTTTCTAAGACTCAACAGGGCACCCAGTTTGAGCCAAGAGTCACTCCCGGGGCAGGATAGTGTACTTTATGCTGTCATCTCATAGGGGGCCTAAATGTGAATGACCAGCTGGCTGGGTTTCTCAGGCTTGTTTAATTGGGAAGATCGAAACCCTCCTTACAGGGAGGATCCTCTACACCTGAAGCCCACTTAGCAGCGCCCACAGGTAAACCGAGTTGGGACCCCAATAAAGGACGAATGCCCTTATTAGAGTACTCCCAGAAGTGCATGGTGGCAGGTTTTTGAAAAGGGAAACCAAGGCAAGAATTTGAACAAAAGTCAAGAAATTAAAAAAACAGACATTTTTGAATTTTTGGAAAATCTTTATCAGGCCTACAGACATTATACTAATGCAGATCTTGAGGCCCCTGAAAATATTAGAATGGCAAATTTGACCTTTTCTGTGGAAGGGGTGCAAAGTGCCTCAGATACTGGGAGAAAAGTTGCAAAATTTAGTGCATTTGGAATGAACCTAATGCACTTTCTCAATTGGTAAATGTTCCTTTTAAGTGTTCAACAGAGAAGAGACACAGAAGAAAAATAACAAAACAAAAACTTCCCTCTTTGGCAGTGACATTGGATTCCCGGAAGGCAGTAACCCGAAGAGAGGTAAGCCACTGTTGGGGAAGAAACAATGCGCTCACGGTTGGGAGAAATAACATTGGAAATCAGGTTGCCCTAGGCTAAAACATAAGAGGAAACACAACAAAAGATGAGAGCTTCTCGCCTGGTAGAAAGAGACTAACCCTCTGCTGAATGAACAGGGAGTCCAGGGGCTCCCTTGGACATGAGGTGCCTAATTCCCCAAAGGAGCCCTGGGAAAAAATGACAGTGGGGAATGAGCTGATTAACTTTTCTCTTTCTGTAAGATTTTTTTTTTTTAATGTGGGCCATTTTTAAAGACTTTATTGAATTTGTCACAATATTTCTTCTGTTTTATATTTTGGTTTTTTGGCCACGAGGCATGTGGGATCTTAGCTCCCCAACCAGGGATTGAACCTGCACCCCTTGCATTGGAAGGTGAGGTTTTAACCACTGGGCCGCCAGGGAAGTCCCTGATTAACTTTTTTTTTTTTTTCCGGACGCGGGCCTCTCACTATTGTGGCCTCTCCCGTCGTGGAGCACAGGCTCCGGACGCGCGGGCTCAGCGGCCATGGCTCACGGGCCCAGCCGCTCCACGGTATGTGGGATCCTCCCGGACCAGGGCACGAACCAGTGTCCCCTGCAACGGAAGGCAGACTCTCAACCACTGCGCCACCAGGGAAGCCCCCTGATTAACTTTTTGATAGACCTCACCTTAAAGTTGTGTGTTTTTTTAAAACCCCACATTTGTTTGTTTATTTATTTTTGGCTGTGTTGGGCCTTCGTTTCTGTACAAGGGCTTTCTCTAGTTGCGGCGAGCAGGGGCCACTCTTCATCGTGGTGCACGGGCCTCTCACTGTCCCGGCCTCTCTTGCTCGGAGCACAGGCTCCAGGCGCGCAGGCTCAGTAGCTGTGGCTCATGGGCCCAGTTGCTCCGCGGCCTGTGGGATCCTCCCGGACCGGGGCTCGAACCCGTGTCCCCTGCATTAGCAGGCAGATTCTCAACCACTGCGCCACCAGGGAAGCCCCCACCTTAAAGTTTTTCCACCAGAACAGCTTGACATTGGAGTCCCACCAGAACATGCTTTAAGCCCACAGATGGTGCTCATGAAAACCTTTGCAAAGGAGTCATAGCTCTATCCCCCCTGAGGTCTACGAAAAGCACAGACTGTGTGTAGGGTTGCGTACAGTCTTGTCGACATCTGGTGATTTTTCTTTAGATACTTTCTTTTTCACAGTTTGTTCATGAGATTACTGAAGGGAGAGCTAGGGAAGAGATCTGGTCATCTGTTAATTACTTTTCTACGTTGATTTACAGAAAGAACCAATAGATTAGGCAAGATATTGTGTGATCAAATATTTGAAAGATGTGCTAGGACTGGAGACTAGTAGAGCGTGGGGGCACTTGGTTTAAGGATAGTAAAAAGGCAGTAGGGTGCCTCCTGCAGAGAGAGCTTTCCTGCCGAAAGCTGCTTGCAAATCCCCTTTGTCAGAACCTCATTCCATCTCTATGAGATTATGGATGAAGGTCCATCTTTAACTTCTTCCTGCTGACGTAGGGCGCCGTATTCTTAGACTGGAAGATGTCGATGTGGGTTTGTAGCATCTCTTTGCTGACAGTTGTAGTTGCCCACTTACATGTATGGGCAGAACAAGCTGCAATTACTCAGACACCCACAAATATATATATTATGAGCAATAGCGTTAATCCCATTGTCTGAAGGCCGGTTCCTGGAATTGTGCTCAATAGACTCAGTGTTGCTCAAGGTGGAGCAGCTTGTGTCACGGCTGCAGTCTGGTCATCATGCAGTTGGCTTCTCCTTCTGGTGGCAGTTACAGTATCTATAAAACAACTCGGGAACATGTATCAGACACTGAGTCTGTGACCCCGTTTTCCTAATCATTAGTGGTTTCAGCCTGCTCTTTTGAGACTCAGCTTTTCTATAAACAAGAAGCAGGCAACACGGAGGGGCCTTTGTACTGCGGGGAGAGGGTGGCCTGCAGGGTTCCGATTGGTTCCATCCCCCCTTTTCTTGATACTCCTTAATCCTGAGTAGGGACAGATGCAGAACAACAACAACAAAAAGGAGTAATGTTTTGGATAGAGAGGTTAATCATAAACTTGACTGAGGAACCCACAGGGTCCTGTTCAGTTTCACCAGCAGACACTCTTTTCAGAATGGCTGGTGGTATCTGAGTCCGACACAACTCAGGGAATTCAAGTTCTTGGCAATACAGAATTGTATATGAAATGACATCCACAGTGGCCACCCGGTTTTACCTTGGATGTCTGAACCATTTTGACTGTACAATACATTTCTCTCCTTAATGGACAAAGCAGGTGTCACCATTAATGATTTTAGTGCTTTTCTAGATATGAGGAGATGCAAGAATTTGGGCTCATGAAAGCTTCTCCTGAGAATATCTCACTGTCTGAAGGCCTGTCCTGCCAGTTCTTCTCAGAACACGGAGTGCCTCATTGCTGATCTCCACCCTGAACTCCCTTCGGGGTGTGTTGAAGGTCAGCAAATGCAGTGGCTTGTGACTCAATCCTTGCAGAGGCAGATACCTAGTGCCAAGTTTTGGTCGCAGGGCCCCCTCATGGTCATAAGTTCGACCATGGTTTGGAAGGCATTTCATGACCATTTCGTCCCATGGTGCTAGGCATGTTCATTTCTAGGTCAGGCGAGGATTTTGTTAATAGGCCGCTCAATGTGCTATTACTGGACTAGGCCTTATTAACAGTAGCCAAAAGTCTCTGGACCACCTGTCCTGCTAGTCTGTTACGGCCCAGGAAAAAAATTCCCTCTTGTTTCTTCTTCTCATATCTAGAGTTACACTATTACAATCACTGACCTTATATAGAACTATATATCTGATCAACTGTTTCAAGTCACCTAGTCGTCATTATTTTTATCGAGGTCTCAGCCACACACTTGGTAATGCAAGAAACAACAATTTTGTAAAACAAATTTTAAAAATCTACAAATAATATATCTGGTAAGTTCATAAGTAACAATTTAAGAACTTCCATCCGGTGCAGCTCAGTATATCCCCAGGTCATCTGACTTAGTCTGCTCTATACCAGTGCTTACCTTTAAGGGCAGTTCTATCTTGGCATTGTCCATAGGGCACCCAGCCCAATTTCCTAATGTTACTAGACTGTTCATCCTTAGTGTGGTTTAATTGTTCCCAACATAAGGGAGCCTTTAAACTTTAATGACCATAGCCTGATGTTAGCCACATAAATCCATCCCGTAATTGTGGGAGGTTATATATATATATATATTTTTTCACTTAACATTGAAAGCCATGTGCTAGGCACCAGGGACACAAAGCTAAGACGTGCTCATCTTCAAGCTTACTCTATTAGAAGAACAAACATGTGAAATTACTAGGTAAGGAATAATGTACAACGATAACAGCAATGGATTGAAGCATATTAAAAAATGTTTAAATATAGGCATTCATAATGACACCAAAAACAAAGCAAAACAAAAAACCCTAACCGGTCACCACTGACGAATGCTAGTGAACCAGTTCACTATTCTGAAAATGGATGACTCAGAAGAAAGAATCAAGCATTCATCCTGACTTTCTTATATGAACTATGCCACTGGGTAATCACATAGTAGATAAGGGAGAGTTTCTCTTTATAGGAGAATTCCATCTAATAAATAAAGAATAACAGATTAGAACATCACTATTTTGCAGCTCTTTATGATTTAATGGATCTAAGCAAAGATCATTAATAGCTACTGACATCACAAAAAGAGAGTCAGTACCTCCTGATAGAAGTACTTACCACTCTTGAAGAAGTGTGAGCAAACTTCTAAACTTAAGTACCAATTTAAAGGAAATGCAGAAGGGAAAGGAACATGCTAAAAGGCACCACAGAGATGTGATCAGCAAAGTTCAGACTCAAGGAAACTTGACAAGACAAATGACTCAGTTTTTACAAGAAATTACGAAAGAAAAAAAGAGAGAAAGAGATGGACAGTCTTAAAAGATAAAGCAACCAACTGTACTGTACAAATTTATTTGCATCCCAATTGAAACACACTAGAAAATAATATATGTATGTATGACACAATTGGGGAAATGCAAACACTCACTGGGTTTTGATGCTATTAAAGCATTATTGTTAAATTTTTAAGTGTAAGAATGGAATTATGGTTATTCAAAGCCCTTATCTTTTAGAGATGTATATGGATGTGTTTGTAGATATAAAATGTCTAGAATTTGCATCCAATAATCTAGGGAGGAGGCTGGAGTAGGGGTAGTACTAGGTGGGTGATGGGGTACATGTTTGACATTGTCTACTATAAAAAAACATTCAAAAGAAACATTAAAGATCAAAGTAACACGAGAAAGAGAGGCTGACTGTATGTAAAGCACTTAGGCTGTACATCACAAGTACTACTAATAATTACAAAGCGTAAGGATTGGATCAGATGACCTCTCAGGTACTTTTTAATTCTGAAAAGTCTAAAATGTTACGACTAGATTATTTTTAAAGGTCATTTTTATCTCTCAAATTCTTTGGTTCTTCCCCAGGGATACGGCTCAACTTTCTTCTCCCACTGCTTGACAATGACACACAAAAACACTGAACAACAACTACTTTGAAAAAGCACATGAACTGGAACTGACTCCCAGTTCAGTGCTTGGAGGTTTTGGCCATCCCACCCACCTCAGTTCTGGAGTCTGACTGTTAACACTGCTTAAATACTAGGTTAAACAGCCAGTACTGGTTAAACACATGGAAAGTTTTGCTTTATCCAATGGTGATAACTCCTTTGCTTCTTTTATCCTACACGTAAACAGTTTGGGAAGAGTGGTCCAGAACCCCATGGAGATAGGCACCTTCAGGAGGTGCCTGAGATCAAAAGTATTGTTGTGGTAATACTAAGACGATATTTTCCTTTTTTTACTCTCACCTCGTAAGTGTACAGCAGGGTTTTCCAGAGGATACATGATGTGTGGAAATACACCAGATCAAATGCAAAAGCAGATGTAAAATTCAAGCTGATTTTTGTTTTTTTATACAGCAGGTTCTTATTAGTCATCAATTTTATACACATCAGTGTACACATGTCAATCCCAATCGCCCAATTCAGCACACCACCATCCCCACCTCCCCGCAGTTTTCCCCCCCTTGGTGTCCATACGTTTGTTCTCTACATCTGTGTCTCAACTTCTGCCCTGCAAACTGGTTCATATGTACCATTTTTCTAGGTTCCACATACATGCGTTAATATACGATATTTGTTTTTCTCTTTCTGACTTACTTCACTCTGTATGACAGTCTCTAGATATGTCCATGGCTCCACAAATCACTCAATTTCGTTCCTTTTAATGGCTGAGTAATATTCCATGGTATATATGTACCACAACTTCTTTATCCATTCATCTGTTGATGGGCATTTAGGTTGCTTCCATGACCTGGCTATTGTAAATAGTGCTGCAGTGAACATTGGGGTGCATGTGTCTTTTGGAATTATGGTTTTCTCAGGGTATATGCCCAGTAGTGGGATTGCTGGATCTTATGGTAGTTCTATTTTTAGTTTTTTAAGGAACCTCCATACTGTTCTCCATAGTGGCTGTATCAATTTACATTCCCACCAACAGTGCAAGAGGGTTCCCTTTTCTCTGCACCCTCTCCAGCATTTGTTGTTTGTAGATTATCTGATGATGCCCATTCTGACTGGTGTGTAAGTGATACCTCACTGCAGTTTTGATTTGCATTTCTCTAATAATTAGTGATGTTGAGCAGCTTTTCATGTGCTTCTTGGCCATCTGTATGTCTTCTTTGGGGAACTGTCTATTTAGGTCTTCTGCCCATTTTCTGATTGGGTTGTTTCTTTTTTTTTTTTTTTTTTTTTGCGGTACGCGGGCCTCTCACTGTTGTGGCCTCTCCCGTTGTGGAGCACAGGCTCCGGACGTGCAGGCACGTCCACAATATTGTGTGCATATTGAAAAATCCTTAAACTCCTGGGATAAATCCCACTTGATCGTGGTGTATGATTCTCTTAATATATTGTTGAATTTGGTTTGCTAGGATTTTGTGAAGAATTTTTTGCATCTATGTTCATCAGGGATATTGGACTGTAGTTTCTTGTGGTATTTTTGTCTGGTTTTGGTATCATGGTGATGGTGGCCTCGTAGGACGAGTTTGGAAGTGTTCTTCCTCTGCAACTTTTTGGAATAGTTTCAGAAGGATAGGTGTTATCTTTTCACTAAAAGTTTGGTTGAATTCACCTGTAAAGGCATCTGATCCTGGACTTTTATTTGTTGAGATTGTTTTCAGCAGATTCAATCTCAGTACTCGTTATTGGCCTGTTTGTATTTTCTCTTTCATCCTGGTTCAGTATTGAGAGATTGTACCTTTCTGAGAATTTGTCCATTTCTTCTAGGTTTTCCATTTTATTGACATAATGGCTTGTAGTCTACTATGGTCCTTTGTATTTCTGTGGTGTCCATTGTAGCTTCTCCTTTTTCATTTCTGATTTTATTGATTTGAGTCTCTCCCTTTCTTGATGAGTCTGGTTAAAGGTTTATCAATTTTGCTTATCTTTTTAAAGAACCAGCTTTTAGTTTCATTGATCTTTTGTATTGTTTTCTTCATCTCTATTTCATTTAAAATTTCTGCTCTGAGCTTTCTGATTTCTTCTGCTAAGTTCAGGTTTTGTTTTTCCTTCTTTCTCTACTTGTTTTAGGTGTAAAGACAGGTTGTTGGAGATTTTTCTTGTTTCCTGAGGTAAGCTTGTATTGCTCTAAACTTACCTCTTAGAACTGCTTTTCCTGCATCCCGTAGATTTAGGTCATTCTGTTTTCATTTTCATTTGTCTCTGGGTATTTTTTTGATTTCCTCTTTGACTTCTTCAGTGATCCATTGGTTGTTTAGTAGCATATTGTTTAGCCTCCACGTGTTTGTGTTTTTTGCAGTTTTTTCTTGTGGTTGATATCTAATCTCATAGTGGTGTGGTCAGAAAAGATGCTTGATACCTTTAAATTTTCTTGAATTTACCAAGGCTTGCTTGTGGCCCATCATGTGATCTATCCTGGAGAATGTTCCATGTGCACTTGAAAAGAATGTGTATTCCGCTGCCTTTGAAGGAATGCTATATAAATATCAATGATTCCTTCTGGACTAATGTGTCATTTAAGGCTTGTGTTTCCTTATTGATTTTCTGTCTGGATGATCTCTCCACTCGTGTAAGTAAGATGTTAAAGTCCCCAACTATTATTGTCTTACTGTCAATTTATCTTTTATGGCTGTTAACATTTACCTTATATATTGAGGTGTTCATATGTTGGGTGCGTATCTGTTTACAACTATTATATCTTCTTCTTGGATTGATCCCTTAATCATTATGAAGTGTCCTTCTTTGTCTCTTGTAACAGTCTTTATTTTAAAGTCTATTTTGTCTGATGTGAGTATTGCTACTCCAGGTTTCTTTTGATTTCCATTTGCTTAGGATTGCTTTATCCATCATCTCACTTTCAGTCTGTATGTGTCTCTAGATCTGAGGTGGATCTCCTGTAGACAGCATATATACGGGTCTCATTTTTGTATCCATTAACACAGTCTGTGTCTTTTGGTTGGAGTCTTTAATCTGTTTACATTCAAGGTAATTATCAATATGTATGCTCTTAATGCCATTTTGTTAACTGTTTTCAACCTGTTTTTGCAGGTCTTATTTCTTCCTTTCCTCTTTTGTTCTCTTGTGATTTGACTTTCTTTAGTTTTGTGTTTGGATACCTTTTCCTTTTGTGTGTGTATCTATTATAGATTTTCTGTTTGCAGTTATCATGAGGTTTTGATATAGCAGTCTCTCTCTCTATATATACATTACTGTATTAAGTTGCTGATCTCTTAATTTCAAACGCATTTCATATCCTGCATTTTCACTCTCCTATCATGAGCACTGGTTTATATGTCATATTTATTTGTAGATAATTTCTTACTTTTACTTTATGTGTGACTTTACTGATGAGCATTCCCATTTTTAAATTTTCTTGTCTCTAGTTTTGGCCTTTTCTGCCTAGTGAAGTTCCTTTAGCATTTGTTGCACAGCTGGTTTGGTGGTGCTGAATTCTTTTAGCTTTTGCTTCTCTGTAAAGCTTTTTATTTCTCCATCAAATCTGAATCCTGAATCTTGCTGGTTAGAGTATTCTTGGATGTAGGTTTTTCCCTTTCATCACTTTAAATATATTGTACCACTCCCTTCTGGCCTGCACTTTTTGCCGAAAATATCAGCTCATAGTCTTATGTGGATTCTCTTGTTTATTTGTTGCTTTTCCCTTGTTGCTTTTAATCTTTTCTCTTAACTTTAATTTTTGTCAATTTGATTACTATGTGTCTTGGTGTATTCCTCCTTGGGTTTGTCCTGCTTGGGACTCTCTGTACTTCCTGGATTTGGGTGACTGTTTCCTTTCCCACATTAGGAAATTTTCAGCTATTATCTGTTGAAATATTTTATCTGAGCCTTTCCCTCTCTCTTTTCCTTCTGGGACCCCTATAATGCAAATGTTGGTGTGTTTGTTGTCCCAGAGATCTCTTAATCTGTCCTCATTTCCTTGTATTCTTTCTCCTTTATTTTGTTCCACATAAGTGATTTCCACCACTCTTGTCTTTCAGTTCACTTATCTGTTCTTCTGCCTAATTTTTCTGCTATTGATTCCTGCTAGTGTATTTTTCGTTTCAGTAACTGGAGTCTTCAGCTCTGTTTGTATTTTATATTTTCTAAGTCTTTGTTAAAAACTTCTTATAACTTCTCTTGCTATACCTCCATTCTTTTCCAGAGTTCTTGGATCATCTTTACAATCATTACTCTGAACTCTTTCTCAGGTATATTGCTTTCTCCATTTTGCTTAGTTGTTCTTCTGAGGTTTTATTTTGTTCCACTTTCTGAAACATATTCCTTTGCTGTCTCATTTTGTCTAAATTTCTATTTGTATTTTTATGTATATGGAAGGTTAGTTATGTTTCTTGTCCTTGGAGAAGTGGCCCTCTTGTAGGGGATGTCCTATGTGTCCCAGCAGTTCACTCCCCTCTCGTCATCCAAGGGCCAGGTTCCAGCTGGTCCTGGGTAGGTTCTCACCTGTGTTTGCAGACTCATTTCTGCAGGCTGTGGGATCATAATTTTCTTGCTTCTGGTGTCTGCCCCCCTGGTGTGTGAGGCTGGTCTAGAGGCTTGTTCAGGTGTCCTGGTGTGAGGGTGCTGGTGCCTGCCCACTGGTGGCTGGAGCTAGGTCTTGACTCTCTTGTGGGCCGGGTCCTGTTAAGTGGTGCTTCTAGAGGTGGCTGTGGGCTCAGAAAGTCTTCAGGCAGCCTGTCTGCTGATGGGTGGGACTGTTCTCTCCCTGTTGGTTTGGCCTGAAGCATCTCAGCACTGGAGCCTTCAGGCTGTTGGGTGGGGTCAGGTCCTTGTGCAAAATGTAGGCCTCCGGGACAGCTCATGCTGATAAATATTCCCTGATAACTCTGTAAGCAGTGTCCTTTCCCCATTGTGAGCCACAGCTACCCCCTGCCGCCTCAGGAGACCCTGCAAGACCAGCAGGTAGGTCTGGCCTATGTCCCTATGAAGTCACTGCTTTTTCCCTGGGGACTGGTACATGCTAGAACTTGTGTGTACCCTGCAAGAGTGGAGTGTCTGTTTCCCCCAGTCCCGTGGAGCACCTGCAATCAAGTCTTGCTGGCCTTCAAAGCCAGATGCTCTGAAGGCTTCTCCTCCCAATGCCAGAACCCCAAGTTGGGGATCCTGACGTGGGACTCAGAACTCAGTCCTGTGGGAGAACTTCTACGATATAATTATTCTCCAGTTTTGGGTCACTGACCCATGTGTTATGAGATTTGATTATATTGGCATTGTACCCCTCCTACCATCTCATTGTGGTTTCTTCATCATCTTTGGGTATAGAGTATCTTGTTTGTTAGGTTCCAGTCTTTTTTAACGATGGTTGTAGAGCAGTTGTGGTTTTGTTATGCTCATGAGGGGAGGTGAGCTCAAGGTTCTTCTACTCTGTCATCTTCTCGAGAATTCTAGTGTGGGTTTTTGAGAGCTTGTCTGATGAGTGAAAATGCAGGAACACTGGGTAGATGGACCTTTGACTGTATTAGGGGATCCCTAGCTTTCTCTACATTAGTATCCTTTAGAGGATAAGCGTTTCATTTTTTCATGTTCTTGCCAATATTTGGTAATGTCAGACTTTCACACTGTGCCAGCTTTTGCCAGTCCAATGATGGGAAAGCTATTGTGTGCATTTATTTTACAATTCCCTGATTACTAGGAAGATGGAACACCTTTGCCTATGTTCACCTTTGTCCTCTGAAATTCCTTATGTTTTTCCCTTTCACCCACCTAGTTGTTTGTCTTCCTCTCATCAATTTGTAGAGAACTTGTTATATTCGACCTCTGATATTTTATGTGGTTACCTTCAAAGGGAGGCACAGTTGTAGCTCACTGTTCTCTCCCTGAAAGGGAGTTCAAACCCAGCAGTACCACTTATCTATAACATAGCAATGATAGACCCACTTTTCAGGGGTGGTAATTGTAAAAACTCCTTAGAAGAGTGCTTGACAATAATAGATACTTGATGAGTACTGAGTTCTTTACCATCATCCTACAACCAACACTTCCATGCCACAGTATTTAATATTGCAGATATTTTTGCAATGAGAATATTCTTAGAACTTCATACCATTAGTCACAAGCCATAGATAATGGACTCTTTCAGTTTTTTTAATCACCTGAAACAATTCCTCTACTAATTCATTACCTCATCCTGAGAGCAGGTGTGAAGCAATGGTCTGTATGTGATGGAGGCATCGATGACTTTGGATTGGTTGAATTTTACATTCAATTCATTTGATATTCAGACAAGGATGTGATGCATATTCAGAAGAGTAGCAAGGCAACATATTTTAAAGGTTTCATGTACAAATGTATATTTAATATAATGTATATTAACTTTTTTTCTAACTAAATTACTGATTTCCCATTGAACGTAATGTACAACTAGTTTCCCAGTGAGAATGAAGCAGAAATGTGTCCACAGGGCATAGCCAAACGTTCCAAAACTCAGTGTGGGGGAGTGGGGTCCTACCAAGATCTTTATACCTTCAAGCTTCTTACCTTTTTTTTTTTCCTCTCTCTGGGAGGCTTGAGAATACACAGCAGCAATTCTGCAGTTGACTTTTGTTGCTGGAATAAAATGAACTTCTAGAGATGGAAGAAGCAACAGGGGTGACAGGAGGGTGATGCTAACACATTTAGTTTCCTGGGGTCCTCAGCTCCAGTCATCAGTTCATTCACTCACTCATCAAATATTTATCCAGTCTCCTCCTTTGTGTCAGATGACACTCCAAGTGTTAGCAACAGCTGGACAGAAGACAGACAATCTCAGAGCTTACAATATAGTGGCTAGTGTGTGTGGGGGGTGGGGGGAGGTGAGAGATGTGGGGAAAAAGCACTGAATAAGAGCACTTAGATGATTTCAGGTTGGTGAGAGCCATGAGGATACGAAATACGATGAAGAGGTAGAGAGGGTGATGGGGGAGGCTTCACTGCAGAAGTGATTGTGGCCTGAGTAATGACAAGGAGATCCCCAGGTAGACATCTGAGGGAGACTTCTCTTCATAGAAGGAACACTGCGACAAGATATCTGAAGCAAGAAAGAGTGTGGAAATTTCTAAATAACAGAAATGAAGTCAGTGACCAGAATACAGTGAATATGTGCAAGCGTTGGGTAAATAAAGTCAGAGAGTAGCCAGGGCTGTACCGTACAGGGGCCTGTAGGCAATAGGAAGAAGGTTGGATTTTATTCTAGGCAAAATTGAAAGCTGTTAGAAGATTTAAATCAGAACAGAGAGATAATGTTATCTACAGTTTTAAAATGTCATTCTGACCATTAAAAGTCCACCAAAATGGCTATGATTACAGGCTGACAATACTAAGTGTTGATGGGGATATGGAAAAACTGCAGCTGTCATATGCTGCCAGTGGCGGTACAGATTGGCATGACCACTCAGGAACTCTGTTTGGTGATTTCTACTAAAGCTAAGTCAGCAAGTCCATTTTTGACAGATACACCAAATAGAAATGCATAGATACATTCACCAAAAGAGACATTTGCTAGAATGTTCATAGGAATAGTACTCATAAGAGTCAAAAACTAAAAATTACCCAAATGCCTATCAACAATACAATGGATAAAACAGGTGTGGTAGATTCTCACAGTGGAATACTATAGCACCATGAGAAACAACTACATACAAACACAAGCAACAGTATGGATGAATTTCATGGATGAATCTCAGATAAAATGTACAACAAAAGAAAACAGAAAAAAGATCATACTACTTGGTTGCATTTACATAAATTTCGAAAACAGGAAAAATTATGCTGTTGAAAGTCAGAACAGTGGTTTCCCTTGGGGCAGGGGTAATAAGTAACTTGTGGGAACATGACAGTGATGTTTCCGTGCTGATCATCTCCCTTTCTTGATTTCGATGCCGGTGGCATGGGAGTGTCTGTGAAGCTTCAAGGAGCTATTCACTTATGAGCTCTCTTCTAAAATGTAGGTTATAAAAATTCAAAGAAAGTTCACTCTGGATGCTGTATGAAGAACTGGTCATGAGGGGTGAGATGGCAAGAGGAGAAACGTGGCCCCAGTTAGGAGGCTACTGAAGTAGACCAAGGAAGAGGTGATGTGGCAGGTGTAGCCTGATGACAGTGGACATGCACATATGGAGACACATTTGGGATACATTAGAGGGATTACATTTGGGATACATTTGGGATACATTAGAGTTCTTCATATCAATCTATCTTAAATCAAATTCACAACATCAGAGGTTCTGAATAGAACCGAAGGTTTGGCTATGACTTGTGTAGAGTAGTGAGCACCCTCCTACACACGGGGCAGTAACCAACATTTTTCAACCCTTACAACTTAACGACTTGTGTTTCACACAGCCATCACAGCAACCCCATCCACCTACCAGCACCAGTTGACTTGGCTCAGGACGGCTCCCCTCTAGAGACGTCCTGCCCACAAATCACCTAGTTTAATCTCACATCCAGTGTTCAGATCTCTTCAGAGTCCTGCAGGAGTTGACTCAGCTTAGGCTTGAGGGAACTCATTCCCTCCAAGGCAGCCCATTACAAGCTGAAGCAAGTCACTGCTTCCTAACAGGAAGGGGAGATCTCAGCCACGTAGGGATTCTTGTTCCACCCTTTGGGTCCATAGAAAGAAGAACCCAGTCTTCCACATTGCGACGCATCCAGTGTTGTCAAAGATCCTGCAACATTCCTTCTCTCCAGACCTAGTACCTGCAGCCAGAGGATTCAGCAGGCCTCACAGCCACTCCGTTGCTGGCCTCTCAGACATGGAGGACACGGGAACTTCATCCCTGACATTCTAAATGTTAGGCTTGTGTTAAAATCACCTGTGGTCTCATTGGGCTTGTAAGTGTTTTGATTTGCTTTTCCACATTCATTCATTCTGACATTACTGTGCACTAAGACACTAATCTTTTTTTTCCCACATTTCTAGCCTCTAAGCCGTATTTTCTGCACTTGTGCTTAGGCATGTTCCTTATTGTAAGTGAAGGGTCTTACGTTTATCCTTAGTCAATGTCATCTCATAACAATGGTTGGTGAAAGAGGTCATTTATCTGGGAGGCAAAACATCTGGGCTCCCTTCTCAGCCCTCTTGCTAATTAGCTGAGAGTTATGGCAAATTTGGGGGCAAGGGCTGCCCCCCAGGAACTGTCAGTGTTGAGTGAAACTTTGAGCTGAATTATTTAATTTGAAAAAAGTATGTATCATAGCGATACCCTATCAAGTTGGCAAAGACTTCACAGTGACTATTTTCAGTGTCACGCTTCCTGTGGGAAGGCAAAGCAAATGTCTCCATGGACACAATTAGTGAAGAACTTAAAGGTCCATTGCCCTCTGGCCCATTGATCCTAAGAATCTATGCTAAGCTAATCATCAGGGAAGTGGACAGAGATATTTGGGTAAAGATGACTACTTCATTTTGACCCCTGATAGCTACAAACTGGAAATAATCTAGATGTACAACCAAAGCAGGAAAGCTAAAGTATAGAGCATCCACTCGATAAAGTGATCATTCATAGATCATATTTCAGATAATGTGGGCGAATATTGTTACTAAGTTAAAAAAAGTTAGGGATTAAAATGCATGTATTATATGGTCTCAATTATATCCATAGAAAGACAATGAAATGTTAATAATTATCTTTAACTTGTGAGGTTATGGGTGAATTTTTCTCCCTCACAATATTCAGGAATTTCTATGTTCTCTCAAGCCAGTATTGCTTCTACAATATAAAAAGGGTTTTTAAAATTTAAGAAAAATGTTTTTAATACAGTCAGCTCACAGAAGGATTACTATACCAGCTTCCTCAAGACCTCTCTTTCTGACCCTTTACTCCCTTCTAATTTGCCTGCATAATAATGCCTGCCCCTCTGTTAACACTTTCTTTATGCCTTAGTGTTTTTCCATTCAAAAATATCCAAGAGCTTCTATATACCAACTCCAAATAATAAAGTCTCAGTATTTCAGTCGGGGAGTTAAGACCCTCTATCATAATGAGTTGGTTTCCTGAACTGCCTTCTGTCGACACTACTCTCTGTGACTAGAGAGATTAAGGGTTTTGCAACTTTGTAATTTTCTCAGTGTCTAATATGTTAGGCACATACTTAGCACTTTTAAAACAATCAAAATTCAACTGGAAAGCAAATATATTCCCCTGTTTTGGAATTTGAGGGAGGAATTTGGGGTCCAGTTTTAGGCAACTAAGAATTCAGAAGCAATTAAGTGTAGTGTGGAAGGTAGGATTATGGGATAGCATGCACCAATAAAGTCTTTCAACAGATGGCCACTGTCCACAGCTACAGAGGCAAATGAGAAGGAGTGTGTCTCAGGCTAAGCGGGATAAGCGATGTGAGATGGCTGAGGAGGGAAAAATGTGGGTAGCCAGACAGGATTCACCACGCGAGCAAAGGCAGAAATGGGTTCACACGAGGGCCATTAAACATGTGATACACTCTCCCTGAAGACGTCCGAGGAATCTCATTCCAGGATGTGTTAAATGAAAGGAAAACCAGTGAACACCACAGACTGGTATCAGTGCAGCTCATCCCAGACCCAGAAGCAGGAACTAAGTGACACTTGGAATGACTTCTGGTCAAGGCCTCCGAGAAAAATGAGTTTCCTTGACGTTCACTCTGAGTAAATTCATCTCCCCACTGGTTGAGCCCAGAGCAAGTCAACAGGATCCTGTGAGTCTCCATGATTCAGGTGCTCCAAGCTCAACTGGTCTGACAGTTGCAGTTTTTAGTGACTGCTGCCATGTGTTCGGGCTGCAGATTTAAGGTGAACATTACAGGATCTATGAACTTTAAACAGCCAGACCTTCCTTAGAAGAAATCTGAGCCGTGCATGTTAAGATGAGCATGTTTTCAGTTTAAAAGATTAATACTCACTTTAAATATTGTCATCTATTTCCTATAGCTCTCCTCCCTAAAACCAGCACACACACACACACACACACACACACACACACACACACACACTTTGGCTGTTAAAGTAAATGTTAGTACACCAAAAATAGTCCCTCCCAGCTATCTCCCCATGTACATTTTTTAGGGATGGTCTATTTTTTGAATTCTTACTATGGTCATGATTCACTTGTGCGTTCTATTTTAGTAAGAAAGGACTTCCCCCTTCTACCCCCAGATCATTCTCTTCCCCACCTGCTACCCTCTCTGGCCTCCACATTAAGCCAAAGTCACCACACTCACAGATTCTTGCCTCAAAGGGGAAAAGGTTTTCTTCTGACAAACTCGCTTATGGGAATCTCTGATTTTCTAACTGTGTGCTATTTATACTTAGCCCTTCAATTAATGTTTGGGAAACCAGCTGTATCGTAAACACCAAACCAGATCCTGACTTGCTAAACTTGGATCAAATAGAAGCTATTATCATTTTTAGAAGCTGACACCAGGACGACCTGCCCTCCTCTCCCTCCACTCCCCAATCCCCAGAATTTGAAAAAGATTCATTTCTGGATTAAACGAATTTACTCTTACTTGTACTGATCAAGAGGTAAAATTAAGAAAATATCTTTTGAGATTCTATCTCAGATATTGGACATAGACTTTCTGTCCTAGGGAAAAACCTTTGTATTCTATTACAGGTTAATTACTAAATAGGTGTTGCCTGTAAGCGTTAATTATACATCATGGCCCATCTCTGGGAACCCTGCCGCCCAGGTAATGATCATTAAGCTAATGATCCCAGGTAATGATCATTAAGCTAAAAATATCTCTGTTCAGCTCTCAGGAGACATCCTGACCAGGCCCACCTGTGAATGCCTACAGGACAGGAGAAGTTAACACATCCCCTCTGGAGGCTGACCTGGAATTGTTTGACTTTACTCCCTCTCCTTTTTGTATAAAAGAAGCGTGAATTCTAACTCAGGCAAGGTGGTTCTTTGGGGTACCAGTCTGCACCATCTTCTCAGTCAGCTGGTTTCCAGATAAAGTCCCTGTTTCTTGCCCAAACAACACACAGCTTGATTTATTGGCCTGTCTACAGTACTACAAGTTTGGACTCGGTAAAAAAAAAAAAAATGTTTAAGGAACCTCCATTCCATTCTCCATAGTGGCTGTAATTTACATTCTCACCAACAGTGTAAGAGGGTTCTTTTTTATCCACACCTTCTCCAGCATATATTATTTGTCTAAATTTTAATTATGGAAATTCTTAACGTTGTGAGGTGATACCTCATTGTAGTTTTGATTTGCATTTCTCATAATTATCAATGCTGAGCATCTTTTCATGTGCATTGTGGCCATGTGTATGTCTTCTTTGGAGAAATAACTATTAGATCTTCTCATTTTTTGATTCGGTTGTTTTTCCATTTCAGAAGAATGAGCTGGAGATTAGTGCCTCGTCTGTCGCATCGTTTGCAAATATTTTCTGCCATTCTGTGGATTCTCTTTTCATTTTAATTATGATTTCCTTTGCCATGCAAAAGTTCATGAGTTGACTAGGTCACATTTGTTTATTTTTGCTTTTATTTTTATTGCCTTGGGAGACTGACCTAAGAAAACAGTGCTAAGATTTCTGTCAGAATATTTTGTCTATGTTTTCCTCTGGGAGTTTTATGGTGTGATGTTTCCAATTTAAGTACTTAAACAATTGTGAGTTCCCTTTTTAGTATGGTGTGTGGAGGGGTGAGGAGGTTGTCCTAATTTCAGTGATTTACATGTAGCTGACCAACTTTCCCAACAACACTCGCTGAAGAGACCTGCTTTTCCCCATTGTATGCTCTTGCTTCCTTTGTTGGAAATTAATTGACCATAGGTGTGTGGGTTTATTGCTGGCCTCTCTGTTCTGTTCCATTGATCCATAGGTCTATTTTTTATGCCAGTGCAACGTTATTTTAATTACTGTAGCTTTGCAGTGTTGTCTGAAGTCTGGGCAGGTTATGCCTCCTGCTTTGTTCTTTGTCCTCAGGATCGCTTTGGCAATTCTAACTCATTTATGGTTCTGTATAAATTTTAGTCTTACTGGTTCTAGTTATGTGAAAAATGTCATGGGTAATTTGATAGGAATTGCGTTAAATTTGTAGACTTCTTTGGGTAGTGTGGTCATTTTAACAATATTAATGCTTCCAATCCAAGAGCATGGGGTATCTTTCCATTTCTTTGAGTCATCCTCAATTTCTTTTCTTAATGTTTTATGGCTCTCAGCATATAAGTCTTTCACCTCTTTGACCAGGTTTATTCCTAATTATTTTATTTATTTCGATGTGATTTTATTTTAATTTACATTTTTTCAAATTTTTGTATTGTGCAATATGTATAACATAACATTTATCATCTTAATCACTTTTTTAAAACTTTATTTCATATCGGAGTAGAGTTAATTTATAATGATTTGTTACTTTCACTTGTATAGCCTAGTGATGCACTTATACATAAATCTATTCTTTTTCAGATTCTTTTCCCATATTGGTTATACAGAGTATTGAGTAGAGTTCCCTGGTATACCGTAGCTCTTTGTTGATTATCTATTTTGTATTTAGTAGTGTGTGTATGTTAACCCCAAACTCCTAATTCATCCCTCCCCAACACCTTTCCTCTTTGGTAACCATAAGTTTATTTTCTCAGTTTCTGAATCTGTGAGTCTGTTTCTGTTTTGTAAATAAGTTAATTTTTAAGGACCCTCCTTACTGTTCTCCTTGATGGGTATGCCAATTTACATTGCCACCAACCGTATAGGAGGGTTCCTTTTTCTCCACACCCTGTCCAACATTTCTTATTTGTAGATATTTTAATTATGGAAATTCTGATCATTGTGAGGTGATTCCTTATTGTAGGTTTGATTTGCATTTTTCTGATTATTGATTTTGAGAATCTTTTCATGTGCTTTTGGGCCATCTGTATGTCTTCTTTGGAAAAATGTCGATTAAGATCTTCTGCCCATTTTTTCATTGAGTAGTTAGTGTTTTTGCTATTGATGTGATTGAGGTATTTGTATATTTTGGGTTAGTGCCTTGTCAGTTGCATCATTAGCAAATATTTTCTGCCATTTGGTGGTTTGTCTTTTCATTTTGTTTGTGGTTTCCTTTGTTGTGCAAGGATGCAGAAGTTTGATTATGTCCTCTTTTTTTTTTTTTTTGCTTTTCTATTTCCTCTGGAGAATGACCTAAGAAAACCACAGTATAATTTCTGTAAGGGAATGTTTTGCCTATGTTTTTCTCTAGGAGTTTTTTGGTGTGAGGTCTCCTATTTAAGACCTTATGCCAATTTGAGTTGCCTTTTGTGTATGGGGGAGAGGTGTGTCATAATTTCAATGATTTATATGCAGCTGTCAAACTTTCCCAACACCATTTGCTGAAGATACTTTTCCCCATTGTATATTCTTGCTTTCTTTGTCAGAGATTAATTGACCGTAGCTGTGTGGGTTTGTTACTGGACTGTCTATTCTGTTCCATTCATCCATAGTTCTGTTTTTGTGCCAGTACCTCATTGGTTTGAATACTGTTGCTTTGTAGTACTGTCTGAAGTCTGGGAGAGTTATGCCTCCCACTTTGTTCTTTGGCCTCAGGATTGCTTGGGCGATTCTGGGTCATTCATGGTTGCATATAAATGTTAGGCTTATTGGTTCTAGTTCTGTGAAAAATGTCATGGGTAATTCGATAGGGATTGCATTAAACCTGTAGATTGCTTTGGGTAGTATGGCTATTTTGAAAATATGAATGCTTTTATTCCAGAAACATGGGATATCTTTGCATCATCTTCAATTTCCTTTATTAGTGTTTTATGGTTCTCAGCATATAAGTTTTTGACCTCCTTTGTGAGGTTGGTTCCTAAGTATTTTATTCATTTTGATGCAATATTTTTGTATTTTATTTTGCTTTTTGCAGATTTCTTTATTGTGGTATTACAGTATGCATAATATAACATTTATGATCTTAATTTTTAAAATTTTTATTTTATATTGGAGTAGTTGATTTACAGTATTGTGTTGGATTCAGTTGTACAGCAAAGTGACTTACTTACAATTATGTCTATTCGTTTTCAGATTCTTTGCCCATATAGGTTATACAGAGTATTACGTTGAGTTCCCCATGCCATATATTAGGTACTTGTTGAATATGCCTTATGTATACAGTAGCGTGTATATGTTAATTGCAAACTCCTAACTTACCCATCCCCACCACCTTTCCTCTTTGGTAACCATAAATTTGTTTTCTCAGTCTCTGAGTCTGTTTCTGTTTTGTAAATAAGTTCATTTAATTTTTAAGGACCCTCCTTACTGTTCTCCATAGTGGCTGTACCACTGTGCATTCCCATTAACATCATAGGAGGGTTCCTTTTTCTCCACACCCTGTCCAGCATTTCTTATTTGTAGACATTTGAATTATGGAAATTCTGATCCTTGTGGTGGTACCTCATTAGTTTGCATTTTGTTAATTATTGATGTTGAGCATCTTTTCATGTGCTTTTTGGCCATCTGTCTTATTTGGAGAACGTATTATGTGGATCTTCTGCCCATTTTTTAATTGGGTTGTTAGTGTTTTCGATATTGATGTGAATGAGCTGTTTGTATATTTTGGAGATTAGCGCCTTGTCAATCATATCGTTTGCAAATATTTTCTGCCATTCTGTGGGTTGTCTCTTCATTTTGTTAATGGTTTCCTTTGCTGTTCCAAAGGTCATAAGTTTGATTAGGTCCCATTTGTTTATTTTTGATTCTCTTTCTATTGCCTTGGGAGACTGAACTCAGAAAACAATGGTACCATTTCTGTCAGAATGTTTTGCCTACATTTTTCTCTAGGAGTTTTATTGTGTGATGTCTCCTATTTAAGTCCTTAAGCCATTTTGAGTTCCTTTTTTTGTATGGTGTGTGGGTGGTTTCTAATTTCAGTGATTTGCATGCAGCTCTCCAACTTTCCCAACACCACTTGCTGAAGAGGCTATCTTTTCCCCGTTGTATGTTTGTGCTTTTTTGTTGGAAGATTAATTGACTATAGCTGTGTGGTTTTGTTACTGGGCTCTCTATTCTGCTCCGTTAATCCATAGGTCTGTTTTTGTGCCAGTACCTCATTGTTTTGAACACTGTTGCTTTATATAGTGTTATCTGAAGTCTGGGAGGGTTATGCCTCCTGCTTTGTTCTTTGTACTCAGGATTGCTTGGGCGATTCTAGGTCATTCATGGTTGCATATAAATTTTAGGCTTAATGGTTCTAGTTCTGTGAAAAATGTCATGGGTAATTTGATATGGACTGCAATAAATCTTTAGATTGCTTTTAGTTGTATGGCCATTTTAACCGTATTAAAGCTTCCAGTCATAGAGCATGAAATATCTTTGCATTTCTTTGAATTATCTTCAATTTCCTTTATTAATGTTTCATAGTTCTCAGTATATGTCTTTCACCTATGTGTTCATGTTTATTTTGAAGTATTTATTTTTATGTGTTTTTATCAAATTTCTGGATTGTGGTAAAATATGCATAACATAACATTTTCCAATCATTTTTTAATTTTTATTTTTATTTTATATTGGAGTAGAGTTGATTTACAATGTTTTGTTTTCAGTTGTACAGCAGAGTGATTTACTCATACATAAGCATATGTCTATTCTTTTTCTGGGTCTTTATCCATATAGGTTAGTACAGTATATTAAGTTGAATCCCTGTTGTATACAGTAGGTCCTTGTTGATTTTCCATCTTGTATATAGTAGTGTGTGTATGTTAATCCTAAACTCCTTATTTATCCCTACCCACCACCTTTCTCCATTTTTTAACCGTAAGTTTGTTTTCTTAGTTTTTGAGTTTGTGATTCTATTTGGTTTTCATAAATAAAGTTCTTGTAATTTTTAAGGAACATCCATACTCTTCTCCACATTAGCTGTACCAAGTACATTCCCAGTGACAGTGTTGAAGGGTTCCTTTTTCCCCACACCCTCTCCAGCATTTATTTGCAGACATTTTAATTATGGAAATTCTGATCATTGTGAGGTGATTCCGCATTGTAGTTGTGATTTGCATTTCTCTAATAACTGTCAATGTTGAGCATCTTTTCATGTGCTCCTTGGCCATCATTATATCTTCTTTGGTATAAAGTCTTTAGATCTTCTGCCCATTTTTTGATTGCATTGTTAGTGTTTTGATATTGAAGTGAATGATCGTATATTTTTCAAATTAATCCCTTTTCAGGCTCATCATTTGCAAATATTTTCTCTCGATCTGTAGCTTGTCTTTTCATTTTGTTTATGGTTTCCTTTGCTGTACAAAATTTGATAAGTTCCATTAGGTCCTATTTATTTTTGCTTTTATTTCTATTGCCTGGGAGACTGAACTAAGAAAACAATGGTATGATTTATGTTAGAGAATATTCTGCCTATGGTTTCCTCTAGGAGTTTTATAGTATCTCATCTTACATAGGTTTTCAATACATTTTGAGGTGTTTTTTTTTAAAAGAACATTAGAGAATGTTCTAATTTCATATTTCTGCATGTAGCTGTCCAAGGTTCCCAGCACTACTTATTGAAGGAAGAGACTGTGTTTTCTCCATTGTATGTTTTTGCCTCATTTGCATAGAGTATTGACCATAGATGTGTGTGTTAATTTCTGGGCTTCCTATCCTGTTCCAGTGATCTATAATTTTGTTTTTGTGCCAGTACCATACTCTTTCGATTACTTTGACTTCATAGTATAGTCTGAAGTCATGGAGCCTGATTCCTCCAGCTCTGTTCTTCTTAAGATTCCTTTGGCTATTTGGGGTTTTTGGGGTCTCCATACAAATCTTAAAGTGTTTTGTCCTTGATCTGCAAAAAATGCCATGGAAATTTGGTAGGGACTGCACTGAGTCATTTGATTGTTTTGGCTAGTATAGACGTTTTGACAATATTTATTCTTCCAATCCAGAAACATTGTATACCTTTCCATCTATTTGTGTCATCTTTGATTTCTTTTATCTGCATCTTATGATATTTGGAGTACCTGTGTTTTGCCTCCTTAGGTACATTTATTCGTAGATATTTTATTCTTTTTGATGCGATGGTAAATGAGATTGGCTCCTTAATTTCTCTTTCTGATCTTTTGTTGTTAGTGTATAGAAATGCAACAGATTTCTGTGTATTAATTTTGTCTCCTGCAACTATAACAAATTCATTAATGAGCTCTAGTAGTTTTCTGATAGCATCGTTACAATTTTCTATGTATATGTCATGTCATATGCAAACAGTGACGTTTTTATTCTTTTCCAATTTGGATTCCTTTTATTTCTTTTACTTTTCTGATTGCCATGGCTAGGGCTTCCAAATTATGTTGAATAAAAACGGCAAGAGTGGACATCCTTGTCTTTTACCTGATCTTAGAGGAAATGCTCTCAGCTTTTCACCATTGAGTATGATGTTAGCTGTGGGTGTCATATATGGCCTTTATTATGTTGAGGTAAGTTCCCTCTATGCCCACTTTCTGGGGAGTTTTTATTATAAATGGGCATCAAATTTTGTCAAAAGCTTTTTCTACATCAATTGAGATGATCATATGGTTTTTATTCAATTTGTTAATGTGGTATATCAGACTGGTTGATTTGCAGATATTGAAAAATCCTTGCATCCCTGTGATAAATGCCACTTAATCATGATGTATGATCCTTTTAACGTATCGTTGGATTCATTTTGCTAGTATTTCATTGAGGATTTTTGCATCTGTGTTCATCAGTGATATTGGCCTGTAATTTTCTGTCTTTTCTTTCTTTCTCTCTTTCTCTCTCTTTCTCTCTCTTTCTCTCTCTCTTTCTCTTTCTCTCTCCCTCCCTCTCTCCCTCCCTCTCTCCCTCCCTCTCTCCCTCCCTCTCTCTCTCCCTCCCTCTCTCCCTCCCTCTCTCCCTCCCTCTCTCCCTCCCTCCCTCCCTCCCTCTCTCCCTCTCTCCCTCTCTCCCTCTCTCCCTCTCTCCCCCTCTCCCTTGCGCTCTCTCCCTCATTCTCTCTCGCTCGCTCTCTCGCGCTCTCTCGCTCTCTCGCTCTCCCTCTCTCTCCCTCTCTCTCTCTCTCCCCCTCCCTCCCTCTCCTCACTCCCTCCCTCCCTTCCTTCCTCACTCCCTTCCTCCCTTCCTCCCTCCCTCCCTTTCTCCCTTCCTTGTATCTTTGTCTGGTTTTGGTATCAGGCTGATGGTGGCCACATAGAATGAGTTTGGAAGTATTCCTCTCTCTACAATTTTTGGAATAGTTTCAGAAGGACAGGTGTTAACTCTTCTCTAAATGTTTGGTAAAATTTACCTGTGAAGCCATCTGGTCCTGAACTTTTGTTTGTTGGGAGTATTAAATCACAGATTCAATTTCAGTACTTGTGATTGGTTGGTTCATATTTTCTATTTCTTCCCAGTTGAGTTTGGGAGATTGTACCTTTCTATGAATTTGTCCATTACTTCTAGTTTGTCCATTTTATTGGCATATAGTTGCTTGTAGTAGTCTTATGATCCTTCAAATTTCTGTGGTGTCAGTTGTAACTTCTCCTTTTTCATTTCTAATTTTACTGATTTGAGCCCTCTTGCTTTTGTTCTTAATGAGTCTGGCTAAAGGTTTATCAATTTTGTTTATATTTTCAAAGAACCAGCTTTTAGTTTCATTGATCTTTTCTGTTTTCTTAGTCTCTATTTCATTTATTTCTGATCTGATCTTTATGATTTCTTTCCTTCTACTAATTTTGGGTTTTGTTTGTTTTCTTTGTCTAGTTGCTTTTGGTGTAAGGTTAGTTTTGAGAGTTTTCTTGTTTCCAGAAGTAAGCTTGTATTGCTATGAACTTCCTTCTTAGAACTGCTTTTGCTGTGTCCCATAGATTTTGGATTGATGTGTTTTCATTTTCACTAGTCTCTAGGTATTTTTATTCCCTCTTTGATTTCTTCAGTGATCCATTGGTTGTTTAGTATCGTATTGTTTAGGCCCCGTGTGTTTGTGTTTTTTTGCAGTTTATTTCTTATATTTGATTTCTAACCTATAGTGTTGTGGTCAGAAATGATGCTTGATGATTTCAGTTTTTTAAAAATTTACATAGGCTTGCTTTGTGGCCCAGCATGTGATCTACTCTGGAGAATTGTCCACATGCATTTGAAAAGAATATGAATTCTGCTTTCAGATAGGATGCTCTATAAATAACAATTAAGTGCGTCTGGTCTAATGTGTCATTTAAGACCTGTTTCCTTATTGATCTGTCCTGTCTGGATGATCTGTCCTGTCTGGATGATCTGTCCTTTGATGTAAGTGGAGTGTTAAAGTCCCCCACTATTATTGTGTTACTGTCAATTTTTTCTTTTGTGTCTGTTAGCATTTGTTTTATATATTGAGGTATTCCTATGTTGGGTGCATATATATTTACAACGGTTAAATCTTCTTGGATTGATCCCTTGATCATTATATAGTGTCCTTCTTTGTCTCTTGTAACAGTCTTTATTTTAAAGTCTATTCTGTCTGATAGGAGTATTGTTTCTCTACCTTTCTTTGATTTCCATTTGCATGGAACAGATTTTCCCATCCACAAACTTTCATTCTGTATGTGTCCCTAGATCGGAAGTGGGACTCTTGTAGACAGCATACATATGGGTCTTGTTTTTGTATCTATTCAGCCAGTCTGTATCTTTTGGTTGGAGCATTTAATCCATTTATATTTAAGGTAATTACCAGTATATACGTTCTTATTGCTATTTTGTTAGTTGTTTTGGATTTTTCTGTAGGACTTTTTTCTTCCCTTCCTCTTTAGTTATCTTCTCTTGTGATTTGATGACTGTCTTTTGTGTTGTTTGGACTCCTTTTTCTTTTTGGTGTATGTATTTATTGTAGATTCTTGGTTTGTGGTTAACATGTGGTTTGGAAATAGCAGTTGATATATATACAAGATTTTTAAAGTTGCTGTTGTCTTAATTTCAAATTCATTTCCAATATCCTGCATTTGTACTCTCCTCTCCTCAGGGTTGCTAGTTTTGAGATCATATTTGCATGTGGATCATTTTCTACCTTTACTGTATATTTGTCTTTACCTGTGAGCTTTCCCCTTTCATAATTGATGTTTCTAGTTGTGCCTTTTCTGTTCCTCCTAGAGAAGTTCCTTTATCATTTGTTGTAAAGCTGGTTTGGTGGTTCTGAATTCTTTTAGTTTTTGCTTGTCTGTAAAGCTTTTGATTTCTCCATCAAATCAGAATGAGAGCCTCACTGGGTTGGGTATTCTTGGTTGTAGGCTTTTCTCTTTTATCACTTCATATATGTCGTGCCACTCCCTTCTTGCCTGCAGAATTTCTGCTGAAACATCAGTTGATGACCTTATGTGGATTCCGTTGTGTGTTATTTGTTGCTTTACCATTGTTGCTCTTAATATTTTCTCTTTGTCTTTAATTTCTGTCAATTTGATTACTATGTGTCTCAGCGTGTTCCTCCTTAGGTTCATCCTATATGAACTCTTTGTGCTTCTTGGACTTGGGTGTCTGTTTCCTTTCTCATGTTAGGGAAGTTTTCAGCTATCCTCTCCATATATTTTCTCAAGGCTTTCTATCTCTGCTCCTTTTGGGACCTATGTAATGCAAATGCTGGTGCATTTAATGTTGTCCTAGAAGTTTCTTAAATGGTTGTCATTTATTTTCATTCTTTTTACTTTGTTCTGTGGCAGTGATTTCCACCATTCTGTCTTCCCGCTGACTTACCTGTTCTTCTGCCTCATTTATTCTGCTATTGATTCCTTCTAGTGTATTTTTCCATTTCAGTTATTGTATTCTCCATCTGTTCTTTATATGCTATAGCTTTTCATTAAATATTTCTTGTATCTTCTTGGTCTGTGCCTTCATTCTTTTTCTGAGATCTTGGATTATCTTTACTATCATTACTCTGAATTCTTTTTCAGATAGATTGCCTATCTCCACTTTACTTAGTTGTTCTGGGGTTTTATCTTTTTTCTTCATCTGGAGTATATTCCTCTGCCATCTCATTTTGTCTAACTTCCTGTGTTTGTGGTCACACAGGCCGCAGGATTGTAGTTCCTCTTGCTTCTCATGTTGCACCCTGGTGGGTGAGGCTGGTCTAAGAGGCTTGTGCAGGCTTCCTGTTGGGAGGGACTGGTGCTGCCCACTGGTGGGTGGAGCTGGGTCTTGTCCTTCTGGTTGGCAAGACCATGTCAAGAGGTGTGTTTAGAGGTGGCTGGGGACTCAGGAAGACTTTAAACGTCCTGTTTGCTGATGGGTGGGGCTGTGTTCTTGCTCTGTTGGTTGTTTGGCCTCAGGTGTCCTGGCACTGGAGCCTATGGGCTCTTGGGTTGGGTCAAGTCTTGGCATCAAAATGGCAGCCTCCAGGACAGCTCACACCAATGAGTACTCCCCTGTACCTCTGCCACCACTGTCTTTGTGTACACAGTGAGCCCTATGCCTCCCCAGGAGACCCTCCAAGTCCAGAAGGTAGGTCTGGTCCAGTCTTCTATGAAGTCACTACTTTTTCCTCTGGGTTCTGATATGCACTGTACCTTGAGTGTGCCCCCCTGAAGTGGAGTCTCTGTTTCCCCAAGTCCTGTGGAGCTCCTGTGATCAAGCCCTGCGGGCCTTCAAAGACAGATGCTCTGTGTCTCCTCTTGATGCTAGACCCTTAGAATGGGGAGCTTGATGTGGGGCTCAGAATTCTCACTCCTATGGGAGAACCTCTGTGATATAATTATTTTCCAGTTTGTGGGTCACCAACCTGGCAGGTATGGGATTTGATTGTATTACAGATTCGGTCCTCCAACTGTCTCATTGTGGCTTCCTTTTCTTTGGAAGTAGAATAATTTTTTGGTAGGTTCCAGTCTTTTTGTCGATGGTTGTTCAGCAGTTAGTCGTGATTTTGGTGTTTTCAAGAGAGGTGAACTCAGGTCCTTCTACTCTGCCAATTTGTCCTTGGACATCCTTCTTAATGTGATTTTAAAAGGGATCCAATTTCGTCATGGTGTATGATCTTTTTTACATGCTGTTGGATTTGACTTGCTAATATTTTGCTGAAAATTTTTGCATCTATATTCATCAAAGATAGTGGCCTGTATTTTTCTTTTTTAGGTGTTTGTCTGGTTTTGGTATCAGGGTGATAGTGGTTTCATAGAATATCTTTGACAGCATTTCCTCTTCTTTGGGAAGAGTTTAAGAAGGATTGGTAAAAGTTCTTCTTTTTATGTTTGGTAGAATTGCCCAGTGAAGCCATCTGGTCATGGACTTTTGATTGCAGGGAGTTTTTTTTTTATTACATATTATGTTTCACTTCTAGTGATCAGTATGTTCAAATTGTCTATTTCTTCCTGATTCAGTTTTGGTGGGCTGTGTGTTTCTAAAAACTTGTCCATACATTTCTTCTAGACTGTCCAGTTTATTGGCATATAATTGATCATAGTATTATTTTTTTTTTAATTTTCTGTGGTTGGTATCATTTGTAATTTTGCCTCTTTCATTTCTTATTTTGCTTATTTGGGTCCTCTCTCTTTTCTTCTTGGTGAGCCTGGCCAGAGGTTTTTCAATTTTGTTTACCCTTTCAAAGAACCAGCTCTTGGTTTTATTGATTTTTTTTCTATTCTTTTAATCTCTATTTTATATCCTCTCTGATTTTATTATTGCCTTTCTTCTGCTGACTTAAGGTTTTGTTTGTTCTTTTTCTAATTCTTTTAGGTGGTAGGTTAGGTTGTCTTATTTGAGATTTCTCTTGTTTCCTGAGGAAGGCCTGTATCAAGATGAACTTCCCTCTAAGAACTCTTGCATCCCATTGACTTTATATGGTTGTGTTTCATTGTTATTTGTCTCAAGATATTTTTAAATTTCCTCTTTGATTTCATCACTGACCCATTGGTTTTTTAGTAACATGTTGTTTAGTCTCTATGTAATCATTTATTTTTCTTGATTCTTTTTCTGTGGTTGATTTCTAGTTTCATGCTGTTGTGGTCAGAAAAGATGCTTGAAATAACTTCCATTCTCTTACATTTGTTGAGGCTTTTTTGTGCCCTCATATGTGGTCAGTCCTAGAGAATGTTCCATGTGCACTTGAAAAGAATATGTATTCTGGGTTTTTTAAAAATGTAATGTCCTAAAAATTTCAATTAAGTCTTATTGTTGTATCATTTAGGCTCTCTGTTGCCTTATTTATTTTCTGTCTAGAAGATCTGTCCATTGATGTGAGTGGGGTGTTAATATCTCCTACAATTTTTGCATTCCTGTCAATTTCTCCCTTTATTTCTGTTAGTATTTGTTTTATGTATTTAGGTGCTCTTACATTGGGTGCATATATGTTGATGGGTATAATATCCTCTTGTATTGATCCTTTTATCATTATACAGTGTCCTTCTTGTCTTTCTTTATAGCCTTTGTATGAAAGTCTGTTTTCTGATATGAGTACTGTGACCCCTGCTTTCTTGTCATTTCCGTTTGCATGAAATATCTTTTTCCATCCCTTCAGTTTCCATCTATGTGTGTCCTTTGCCCTAAAATGAGTCTCCTGCAGCATATGTTAGGTTCTTGGGTTTTTTTAATCCAATCTGCCACTCTGTCTTTTGACTGGAGAACTTAGTCCATTAACATTTAAGGTAATTATTGATAGATATGTACTTGTTGCCATTTTAAACCTTGTCTTCCCATTGATTTTGAGTTTCTTCTACCTTTCTTTTTCCTTTTGTGGTTTGATGATTTTCTTTCGTACTATGCTTGTGTTCTCTTTTTGGGTTTTGTAAATCTGTTGTATGGTTTTGATTTGTGGTTACCCTGTTTTTCAAGTTTGTTAACCCCTTCTTATGTCTACTATTTTTTTTTAAAGAAGATGTTGGGGGTAGGAATTTATTAATTAATTAATTTTTGCTGTGTTGGGTCTTCGTTTCTGTGCGAGGGCTTTCTCTGGTTGTGGCAAGCAGGGGCCACTCTTCATTGTGGTGTGCGGGCCTCTCACTATCGTGGCCTCTCTTGCTGCAGAGCACAGGCTCCAGACGCACAGGCTCAGTAGTTGTGGCTCACAGGCCCAGTTGCTCCACAGCATGTGGGATCCTCCCAGACCAGGGCTCGAGCCCGTGTCCCCTGCATTAGCAGGCAGATGCTCAACCACTGTGCCACCAGGGAAGCCCTGTCTACTTGTTTTGACTGATAGTCATATAGGCTCAAACATATTCCGGAAAAAAAAAATCTACATTTTCTTACTCTCTTCCCCCACATTTTTTAATTTTGATGTCCTCCTTTACATCTTCATGTTTATCCTTTTGCTGTTATTGTGGTTATCATCACTTTCACAGAACTTAAAAAACATTTTTTTAAATCTGTTTACTGGCTCATTTAAGTGATTTACTTTCCAATTGTGATTTTTCTCTTTCCGATAGATTCTTGCCTCTTTTCTATTTAAAGAAGACCTTTCAATATTTCTCTTAGGGTATGTTTAGTATTGCTGTATTCTTTTAGTTTTTGTTTGTCTGAAAAATTCTTTATCTCTCCTATTTTAAATGATCTTGCTGGTACAGTATCCTAGGGTGCAGATTTTTCCCTTTCAGGACTTTGAATATATCTTGCCACTCCTGTCGTACAACGTTTCTGTAGAGAAATCAGCAGATTTCTGTAGAGAAAGCCCCTTATGTGGGTTCCCTTGTAATGAGCTCTGTTTTTCTCTTGCTGCCTTTAGAATCCTCTCTTTATTCTTAACTTTTGCAATTTTAATTGTAATGTCTTGGTGTAGGTCTGTTTGGATTCATCTTGTTTGGGTCCATCTGTTCTTCCTGTACCTGAATATCTGTTTCCTTCTTTATGTTTGGGAAGTTTTCAGCCATAATTTCTTCAAATACATTTTGATCCCCTTTTTTCTTTCTTCTCCTTCTGAGATCCCTATTATGCATAGATTGGCATGCTTTATATTATCCCATAGGCCTCTTATATTGCTTTCATTTTTTTTTCATTTGGCTGTCTGATGTTCTGATTCGGTGATTTCCATTATTCTATGTTCTAGATCACTTATTCTTCTGCATTATTCAATCTGCTATTTATTGCCTTTAGCAGCACAGCTTTTGTCTCAGCAAAAGAGTTTTCTAATTTCTCTTGGTTACTCTTTATAGTTTCTATGCTCTTTTTTACAGTAATTTGTATTTCTGTCAAAAGCTCTTCCTAAATCCTTCAGTATTTTCATTATCTCCTTCTTGAACTCGATATCTATTATACTGAAGAGGTCTGTTTCATTGTTATTTCAGGAGAATTCTCCTGATTTTTTCATTGGGAGTGTTTCATCTGCTTCATTTTACTTATTTCTCTTACTCCGAGTTTAGAAGAAACAATTATCTACTCTGGTCTTGGAGGGCTATTTTTATGTGAGAGCATCCCTGTATAGCCTTTGTGGGTTTACTGTTTTGTCACAAGGGTTGTTTTTAGTACGGACACCTGCTGCATCTTCCCTGTGTGCTAGCCATTACCTCCATTACATCAGGTTGTGTGACTGGTGTTGTAGTGACCAGAGCTCTCACTGGATATTGAGTGGGACCTCCTCTTGGCTCTGCAGTTATCACTGCCCTGTCAGTTTCAGGGTGTGCTCCCTAGATATTGGAGTAGGAGCCCCCAGATCTGTTTCTAAGCTGCAATGTGAGGTAGGCAGGATTGTAGCACTCCTACTGGGTGAGGAGCCACTGAGTATTCCTCCACAGGAGCTGTCCACAGGGGAGTGTGCTCTGTGGTGTCACCTGTAGCCTGTTATGTGGGCTCGCAAAGTCCCTTGATGTTGGTACTGCCCTCAGCCCTGCCTCCACTGTGGGAATTCAGGAAATCAGCCCTGGTGTCCCTCAGGTGCTGTGTTCAGAAGCCACCAGCATAGATCTGTGGGCACCAATCAACTGAAGTCAGGTATCAGGACCGTAGTAGTCGCACATCTGGACCCACCTAGGGAGCTATGGAAGCAGCCCAGACTACAGCCTTGCCACCGTGAACATGCACCCAAAAAGCCCACGAATGCTAAGGCTGGACCCATCCCAGCCCCGGGAGCACACTTTGTCCACTCAGATGTCCCACAGGAGCGGAGTTTACAAAGCCTGTGGCAGTGGCATAAATCCTCGGATCATACAGCTGAGAAATAGGACTCAGACTTCAGCCCTGCTTCCTAAGTCATGCAGCCCCTGGGGCTCAACTCTGATTTCAGGCCCACCTCTGTGCTTGGGCAAACCACTGGCACGTGTGCACTCCCAGAGCTCATAGAGGTGGCACCCAGACACAGGCTCTGCTAAAGCAAACCCCACCCCTCCCTTCATGCTCCCCTTAACAACGGCGCTTCACTTCTATGGCAGGCCCCGGCTTCTTCCACACACACACCCAGTCAGGGCACACACCACACTCCAGCCCCTTCAGGCTAGCTCTGAGCAGGCAACCCTAGTCCTCTCCCCAGGTCTGTTCTCTGAAACCCAGGTTTTAGCACCTAGCCCTAGCACATACCGAAAGGTGCGCATCTAGGCCCGGAGACTGCAGTGAGCTAGCAAGTATCCTCTGGGCCAGTCTGTCTCTGTTCTGCCTGCCACACACTGGCTGCTGCACCCTCTTCCTAGTTCTGAAACTCCATTCCTGTCCCGGCTGATCTCCTTGCCAGTGAAAGGGCTTCCCAAGATATGGAAACCTTTCCTCTTTTGCAGCTCCCTCCCAGGGGCTCAGGTCCTATCCCACTTCCTCCTTTTTTGTTGTTGCTGTTTCTTTCATCCTTCCCAGTTACGGGGAGATCTTTCCTACACTTCTGGGTGCCTGAGATCTTCTTTCAGTGTTCAGTAGGTATCCTGTAAGAAGTGTTCCACGTGTAGATATATTTTTGATGTATTTGTGGGAGGGGGTGAGCTCCATGTCCTTCTGTTCTGCCATCTTGATTGGAGCCTTTAGTTTGCTTCTTTGTATGCTAGCATTTGTGTTTCTCTTGAATTTCTGTCTTTAAAGATAGGTGAAACATTCCCCATCTCTAAAGAAAGTACTCTGATGTGCATTTTGGATAAGTGATCTGATTATAACCATGAACCCATGAGTTAGAAGATGATATTTTATTGTAATAATGTGTGGCCACAATTAGGATCTCCACAGGAGGCTTAGGGGGTTATCTTGGGACCCTGTGCACCATTTACTGCTACCCTTGCTGTGTTCATTACATTGTTATGGTCTCCTGTGTCATTGGTATATGGAAAACCCCAAGACCAAACTTGAGGGTTTATTTAGTATTTTCTGTTTGTCTTTTTGTTTCTTCATTTCATTTTGTTTGGTACTGTTTCTCCATTTATAGCCAAATCAATTTTGTGATGTTTAAAACGTTTACTGATGTCAAATGGAGGAAAGGAATAGAAAAGGAAAAAAGACCTGGCTGTGGGACATTCCTGAGGAGAAGAGAAAGGTTCCACTTGGTTCTTAAAATCTCCAAAAGTCCCAGCCCAGAATTCAACCCAGTTGGTCGATGCCTAGGCAAAAAGGCATCCTTTTAATGGTTAGAAATTATCAATTGCTATTTATGGTTTTATGGTTGCTATTCTGTAATGAAGTGGGAAAGAATGATGAAATTCCTTATGTACAAGCATTTCTGCTATCATATTACATCAGGGAAAATAAGAAAGGGAAGGTAGTGAGAGTGAGGGTATATTGCTTCAAACCTTAACTCCTCCAGCTGAGCTAGCTGTCCCTGCCACTCCAGATGTTATTCCAATATATCCAACCCTTCCACTACCTTCCATGTCTATCCAGCCCCAATTCCTGACCCTGGCAATCAGGACTATCCCTCCTTCTAGGGATCAGTTAGAAAATCCTGTGTTAGTTCCTGGAGCACAGGGATATGGTGTCTGGTATTACCATCTAAGATCCAACAGGGCGCCCAGTTTTGGCCAGGAGACACTCCTGGGGCAGAATAATGTCCCTTATGCCATCATCTCATAGGGACCTAAATGCAAATGACCAGCTGGCTGGGTTACTCAGACTCGTTTAGTTGGAAAGATCGCAACCCTCCTTATAGGGAGGATCCTCTACACCTGAAGCCAACCTGACAGCTGAACCAAATTGAGACGCCAATGAAGGAAGAATGCCTTTGTTGGAGAACTACTTATTAGTGCAGGGCTTTGAAAAAGGGGAACCAAAGCAAAAGCCGTTGGAAAAATTCAAGAAACTCAGCCCAAAAAGGAAACCCCTCTGAATTTTTGGAAGAGCTTTATCAAGACTACAGATATTATACTAACTCAGATCCCGAAGCCCCTGGAAATATTAGAATGGTACATTTGACCTTCTTTGCGGGGGGCGGAGGTAAAGTGCCTCAGATATCAGGAGAAAAGTTGCAAAAATTAGATGGTACATTTGGAGTGAACCCTTCTCAATTGGTAGACGTTGCTTTTAAAGTGTTCAATAGGGAATAACAACGGAAGAAAGAAGATGGAAAACAAAATGCACTTTTTTGGCAGCAACACCGGATTCCCAGAGGGTGAGTAACCCGAAGAGAGGTAGCCACTGTTGGGGAAGGAGCAATGCACTTCCTGTTCCTTACTGCATGAACGCTGGAAATCAGATTACCCTAGGCTAAATCATAAGATGAAAAACAATAAAAGATGAGAGCCTCTCATAGGGTAGGAAGAGAGGAACACTCTGATGAATTCAGAGGTCCAGGGGCTCCCTTGGACTTGAGGCACCTGATTCCCTGTAGGAGTCCAGGGTAAAACTGCCCGTAGAGAACGAGGTGATTAGCTTTCTGATAGACCTCACCCTGAAGTTTTTCACCAGAGCAGCTTGACATCAGAGTCCCACCCAAACACGCTTTAAGCCTACAGATGGTGCTCATGAAAACCCCAGGAAAAGAGAGAGAACACTTTCCTCCGAGGTCTGTGAAAAGGTAAGAACAGATGTGTGTGCTAACAACGCCCAAGGGAAGGCCAAAAACACATGGCCAGTACGAAACCCATTAAATAGGGACACTGGGACACCTAATCAAAAACAATATGCTCTGAGGCAAGGGGATCACTTCTCCCACAGATTGACTTGTCAAAATACCAGCCAGTGGAGTCAGAAAAGGACAAAGAGTGGGGTTTCCCTTGGCTCCCACCTCACCTGGCTGAAAATGTAGTGTACGATTGTTCTGATTCCTGAGGCACTCTTGGACACTGTGCTGTACCTATTTTGGGAGAGATGCCACCTTAATGGATTCAAAAATAGATAATGGGGCCTAACCTACAACAGGCCAGCCAGCCAGTCACTCAGAATTGTATGATTTGTGCTAAAAAGAACCCAAAGAGTGCTCTTAAGCTTCCTCAGAGGAACCTGCACCACCAAGGACTGGACTGGAATGCCTTGAGCTGCAGGAAATTTCAGATACCTGCTGGTGTTCGTGACCATTTCTTCAGGATAGGTAGAGGTATATCCCACCTGGACAGAAAAGGTCTGAATAGTGCTGTTACCGAATCTGATCTGACTGCTTGCCATTCGAAAATCAGTCAATGAGAGAGAGAGATTGATAGGAAAATTGCTTTTCATCAGAACGCCAGCAATCTGGGTAGACGGTGAACTCAGTGTCCCCCCAAAACCACCTCTGAAAATTCTGCTCAGCCATGGAAGTTTTTAAAAGGAACAAGGGAAGTGATCTCAGTTAATCATGGAGGTAGGGTGTCAGAGTTGTCGCCATCTCCCACGGTGTGCAGGCTTGTTGACCTCTTGTGATTTTTCTTATATGCTATCTTGTTCACACAGTGTGTTCACACGATTACTAAAAGTGAAGCTAGGGAAGAGATCTGGTCATCTGTTAATTACTTATTCTTCATTTCTACTTTGATCTCTACAGAAAGAACCAACAGATTAGGTAAGATATTGTGTGATCAAAAGATTTGAAAGGTGTGCTAGGACTGGAGATGAGTAGAGCATGGGGGCGCCTGGTTTGAGGTTAGTGACAAGATGAAGGGACCTCCTGCAAAGAGAGCTTTCCTGCCAAAAGCTGCTCACAAATCCCCCTTGTCAGAACATTATTCCATTTCTATGGGATTGTGGGTGAAAGTCCATCTTCCGTAACTTCTTCCTGCCGACTTAGGGCGCGGTATTCTTAGCATGGAAGATGTCGACGTGGGTCTGTAGCATCGCTTTGCTCACAGCTGTAGTTGCCCGTTTACATATACTGGAAGAACAAGCTACGATTATTATGATGCCCACAAAGGTATAGATTATTATGAGCAATGGTGTTAATCCCATTTTCTTAAGGCCGTTCTTGGAATTGTGCTAGCCCTAGACTCAGTACTGCTCAAGATAGAGCAGTTTATGTCATGGCTGCAGTCTGGTCATCATGCAGTTGGCTTTTTCCCTCTGTTGGCAGTTACAGTATCTGTAAAACAACTCAGGAATGTGCGTCAGACGCTGTGACTCAATCTTCCTAATCATTAGCTGCTTCAACCTGCTGTTTTGTGACTCAGTGAGGCCTGGGAGACTTCGGCTTTTCTATAAACAAGAGTCAGGAGACAAGGTGAGGTCTCCATACTGGATGGGGGGCCCGCAGGGTTCTACTCAGTTCTAATCCCCCCTTTTCTCTGATACTTCTCAATGCTGAGGAGGGACAGGCGCAGACCGAAAAAAAGGAGTAACGTTTTGGATAGAGAGGTTAATCATAAACTTGACCGAGGAACCCACAGGGTCCTGTTCAGTTTCACCAGCAGATACTGCTTTCAGAATGGCTGGTGGTATCTGAGTCCGACACAACTCAGGGAATTCAAGTTCTTGGCAATACAGAATTGTATATGAAATGACATCCACAATGGCCACCCAGTTTTACCTTGGATGTCTGAACCACAGCTACTCCATTTTGACTGTACAATACATTTCTCTCCTTAATGGACAAAGCAGGTGTCACCATTAATGATTTTAGTGCTTTTCTAGATATGAGGAGATGCAAGAATTTGGGCTCATGAAAGCTTCTCCTGAGAATATCTCACTGTCTGAAGGCCTGTCCTGCCAGTTCTTCTCAGAACACGGAGTGCCTCATTGCTGATCTCCACCCTGAACTCCCTTCGGGGTGTGTTGAAGGGCAGCAAATGCAGTGGCTTGTGACTCAATCCTTGCAGAGGCAGATACCTAGTGCCAAGTTTTGGTCGCAGGGCCCCCTCATGGTCATAAGTTCGACCATGGTTTGGAAGGCATTTCATGGCCATTTCATCCCATGGTGCTAGGAATGTTCATTCCTAGGTCAGGCGAGGATTTTGTTAATAGGCCACTCAATGTGCTATTACTGGACTAGGCCTTATTAACAGTAGCCAAAAGTCTCTGGACCACCTGTCCTGCTAGTCTGTTATGGTCCAGGAAAGAATTCCCTCTTGTTGCTTCTTCTCATATCTAGAGTTACACTATTACAATCACTGACCTTACATAGAACTATATATCTGATCAACTGTTTCAAGTTGCCTAGTCATCATTATTTTTATCAGTCTGTCATACATTCGGTAATACAAGAAGCAACAATTTTGTAAAATAGGAAATATAGAAAACAATATAGCTAGCAGTATTAGTAAGGTCATAAGTAAGAATTTAAGTTAAGAACTTCCATTAGGTGCAGCCCAATATATCCCCAGGTCATCTGACTTAGTCTATTCTGTACCAAACCTTATCTTTAAGGGAAATTATATCTTGGCATTGTCCATAGGGCACCCAGCCCAATTTCCTAATGTTACTAGGCTGGATATCCTTAGTGTGGTTTAATTGTTCCCAACATAAGGGAGCCTTTAAACTTCAATGACCATAGCCTGGTGTTAACCACATAAATCCATCCCATAATTGTGGGAGGTTCTATTCTTTGGCTGAAATTTTGCTTGTTGCTGTGATTGAGCTTGAGTAACTTTAGAAGAAAATTTACATTTATGACCAGGATCAAAGCAGGTATTATTTATTGGCCAATAATGTCAACAGTGGCCTGAACAGAACTATAATTTCTTTCTCCTAGAATAAATTCCCTAAGGGCTAGCCAGTAAGAGCCATGGAGTGGAAAAATCCACCAAGGTAACCAAGAAGTACTGGGTATAGTTAATTGACTATAAACCTCCCAATCGGGTCAAATTTTGCTCTGCATAAGATTGTGAAATACAGTTGGTTCATAAGCAAATGTGTGAGCAATTATCAAAGTAATTGATATATAAGCCTGGTCCAGCATCTTGGGTCAGCTCTCCACTTCAGAGGTCATCTTCTTCCTATCCTGGTCTGATAGTTTCTCCTCTCTCTGAGCATTGTTTTAAGGTGATATTAACGTCAACAATCCTCTCTATAGGCCAGTCCAGTGCAGAGGCCCTTTCTGAGTGGAAATATTAATCAAAGACTCAATTCCTTTCAGTTTTGCTGTGCATGAGCTAGTTAAGAGTATCTGATAAAAGTCCTTCCATCTAGGTTGGAGATAGTCCTTTAAATTATGCATAATCATCTGGTTGCAGGTCATGGTGCATCTCATCTCCATCCAAAGACAGATTACTGAGATAAGCTTCAGAAACAAACTTAGAGTGTCCTCTTACTAATTCCATTAAACTTTGCAACAATATAACCTAACAGCAAGGAACTATCTGGGATGTGAATCTTAGTAAATACAGACCACAATTAACAAAACTAGACTTTAATATCTACTGAAACATAATCTTCTCTCTAAAATTATCCTCATTTCTACCAAATACAGCCAAACTAAAATTATTTGTTTGCAAAATGAGTGATTAATTGATCACATAGGCTCTTTTTAAACTGATTGTGCTGAAACTTTCCATAAGGAGTCTTCAGATTGAACCTTCGAAAAGGCCTTTAGGAAAACCACACCAAGGGCTAGTCACAGGTTTTATCTTACAAATTTGGGTGAATTTCTTCCTTTTTGAGGTCCCCCAAATACCTTGAGATTTCTGAACCTGTTAGGAGGTGGCCTTCCTAATTTATCTGATAAAGCTGCTGGAACTAAGAGTTTCCAATTTCTGGAGGGATCAGGTAGAGAGAAAACTGCTTCAGTTTTCCTTACAAAGGTATAATTTACCAAATTCCCATAAGTCATAATTACCTTAAGGAGAAAGTTTTCTTTTTACCTGGAAAAACACAGATTAAAAGCCAGTAATATTTTAGACAAAACCAAAAATATAACCACATTCATCACTTTACTCCTATGTAATCTCTTTTTTTTTTTTTGGTTTGTTTGTTCTTTGTTTTTCTGATAATAAAATTTTAATCATTACCCTTTCCTCAGACTGTTTTTTCTTTGTTTTCTGTGGTACGTGGGCCTCGCACTGTTGTGGCCTCTCCCGTTGCCGGAGCACAGGCTCCGGACGCGCAGGCTCAGCGGCCATGGCTCACGGGCCCAGCCACTCCGCGGCATGTGGGATCTTCCCGGACCGGGGCACGAACCCGTGTCCCCTGCATTGGCAGGCGGACTCTCAACCACTGCGCCACCAGGGAAGCCCCTCAGACTGTTTTATCTCTTTTTTTTTTTCACGCACACACTGTATTTTATTTTTACAAAAAATAAATAAACTGACACCAAGCATTGTAAATGTATGATCACAACAAAAGCAACAATGATTGCAATTACCAAACACGAAACACACTCATACTATGTCGTAATATTGACATTCAGTGCAGGAATCCTCCACTGTAACAGCTCCTTTACTTTGCAATGAAAGTTGATTTGTATATTTTTTGCCTCTGAGTCCTTGTGGGATTTCTTTTTTTCCAAACAGAAAGTCATAAAAATTATAATCATCCTCATCAGTTCACTCAGTCCCATGTAATTTTTTTTCATCTTGATCTTTTGTTAGCACTTTAATGAATTCATCAGTTTTCCATTAGAGTTCGGAAAATACTTATTCAGTTCAGCAGTATAGTCAGTTACCAGAAACCTGTACTTGTCAGTCTTTTCCATGAATTCCTTGAAGATGAAACCCTTTTATAGGAACATATTTGCAACAGCATCAGAGTACACCCAGAACTCTCTGTAAATGACAAAAGACTTAAAAATGACCACGGTTAAAGATTTGATGAAAGGTCATAATAATGCAATTGACAAGGAAATTTAGTTATTTTTGAGATATACATTTTAAAGTAATAACTAGAATTATGACATAACATTATACCAGAACATATAAGATTTTTAGAAATTTCATGTAATGTCTGAAACATTTATATTAACATATTTCCATACAAATAACCCACAGAAAGTTTAGTATCAGTTGTTTTCTTTGTTTTTTATACTGCAGGTTCTTATTAGTCATCAATTTTATACACATCAGTGTATACGTGTCAATCCCACTTGCCCAATTCAGCACACCACCATCCCGACCCCACCGCGGTTTCCCCACTTTGGTGTCCTTACGTTTGTTCTCTACATCTGTGTCAACTTCTGCCCTGCAAACTGGTTCATCTGTACCATTATTCTAGGTTCCACATACATGCGTTAATATATGAGATTTCTTTTAACATCTATATTGGAGTATAATTGCTTTACAATGGTGTGTTAGTTTCTGCTTTACAACAAATTGAATCAGTTATACATATACATATGTTCCCATATCTCTTCCCTCTTGCGTCTCCCTCCCTCCCCCACTCCCTATCCCACCCCTCTAGGTGGTCACAAACCACCTACCTAATCTCCCTGTGCCATGTGGCTGCTTCCCAGTAGCTATCCACCCTACATTTGATAGTGTATATATGTCCATCCCACTCTCTCACTTTGTCACAGCTTACCCTTCACCCTCCCCATATCCTCAAGTCCATGCTCTAGTAGGTCTGTGTCTTTATTCCCATCCTACCCCTAGGCTCTTCATGACATTTACTTTTTCCTTAGATTCCATATGTATGTGTTAGCATACGGTATTTATATTTCTCCTTCTGACTTACTTCACTCTGTATGACACACTCCAGGTCCATCCACCTCACTGCAAATAACTCCATTTCTTTTTATGGCTGAGTAATATTCCATTGTATATATGTGCCGCATTTTCTTTATCCATTTATCTGCTGATGGACACTTAGGTTGCTTCCATGTCCTGGCTATTGTAAATAGAGCTGCAGTGAACATTGTAGTACATGACTATTTTTGAATTATGATTTTCTCAGGGTATATGCCCAGTAGTGGGATTGCTGGGTCATATGGTAGTTCTATTTGTAGTTTTTTAAGGAACCTCCATACTCTTCTCCATACTGGCTGTACCAATTCACATTCCACCAGCACTGCAAGAGTGTTCCCTTTTCTCCACACCCTCTCCAGCATTTATTGTTTCTAGATTTTTTGATGATAACCATTCTGACTGGTGTGAGATGATATCTCATTGTAGTTTTGATTTGCATTTCTCTAATGATTAATGATGTTGAGCATCCTTTCATGTGTTTGTTGGCAATCTGTATATCTTCTTTGGACAAATGTCTATTTAGGTCATCTGCCTATTTTTGGATAGGGTTGTTAGTTTTTTTCTTATTGAGCTGCATGAGCTGCTTGTAAATTTTGGAGATTAATCCTTTGTCAATTGCTTCATTTGCAAATATTTTCTCCCATTCTGAGGGTTGTCTTTTGGTCTTGTTTATGGTTTCCTTTGCTGTGCAAAAGCTTTGGAGTTTCATTAGGTCCCATTTGTTTATTTTTGTTTTTATTTCCATTTCTCTAGGAGGTGGGTCAAAAAGGATCTTGCTGTGATTTATGTCATAGAGCGTTCTGCCTAAGTTTTCCTCTAAGAGTTTGATAGTGTCTGGCCTTACATTTAGGTCTTTAATCCATTTTGAGTTTATTTTTGTGTATGGTGTTAGGGAGTGTTCTAATTTCATAGTTTTACCTGTACCTGTCCAGTTTTCCCAGCACAACTTATTGAAGAGGCTATCTTTTCTCCTCTGTATATTCTTGCCTCCTTTATCAAAGGTAAGGTGACCATATGTGCATAGGTTTATCTCTGGGCTTTCTATCCTGTTCCATTGATCTATATTTCTGTTTTTGTGCCAGTACCATACTGTCTTGATTACTGTAGTTTTGTAGTATAGTCTGAAGTCAGTGAGCCTGATTCCTCCAGCTCCGTTTTTCTTTCTCAAGATTGCTTTGGCTATTCAGAGTCTTTTGTGTTTCCATACAAATTGTGAAAATTTTTGTTCTAGTTCTGTGAAAAATGCCAATGGTAGTTTGATAGGGATTGCATTGAATCTGTAGATTGCTTTGGGTAGTAGAGTCGTTTTCACAATGTTGATGCTTCCAATCCAAGAACATGGTATATCTCTCCATCTATTTGTATCATCTTTAATTTCTTTCATCAGTGTCTTATAGTTTTCTGCATACAGGTCTTTTGTCTTCTCAGGTAGGTTTATTCCTAGATATTTTATTCTTTTTGTTGCAGTGGTAAATGGGTGTGTTTTCTTGATTTCACTTTCAGATTTTTTATCATTAGTGTATAAGAATGCTAGAGATTTCTGTGCATTAATTTTGTATCCTGCTACTTTACCAAATTCGTTGATTAGCTCTAGTAGTTTTCTGGTAGCATCTTTAGGGTTCTCTATGTATAGTATCATGTCATCTGCAAACAGTGACAGCTTTACTTCTTCTTTTCCGATTTGGATTCCTTTTATTTCCTTTTCTTCTCTGATTGCTGTGGCTAAAACTTCCAAAACTATGTTGAATAAGAGTGGTCACAGTGGGCAACCTTGTCTTGTTCCTGATCTTAGTGGAAATGCTTTCAGTTTTTCACCATTGAGGACGATGTTGGCTGTGGGTTTGTCATATATGGCCTTTATTATGTTGAGGAAAGTTCCCTCTATGCCTACTTTCTGCAGGGTTTTTATCATAAATGGGTGTTGAATTTTGTCGAAAGCTTTCTCTGCATCTATTGAGATGATCATACGGTTTTTCTCCTTCAATTTGTTAATATGGTGTATCATGTTGATTGATTTGCATATATTGAAGAATCCTTGCATTCCTGGAATAAACCCCACTTGATCATGGTGTATGATCCTTTTAATGTGCTGTTGGATTCTGTTTGCTAGTATTTTGTTGAGGATTTTTGCATCTGTGTTCATCAGTGATATTGGCCTGTAGTTTTCTTTCTTTGTGACATCTTTGTCTGGTTTTGGTATCAGGGTGATGGTGGCCTCATAGAATGAACTTGGGAGTGTTCCTCCGTCTGCTATATTTTGGAAGAGTTTGAGAAGGATAGCTGTTAGCTCTTCTCTGAATGTTTGATAGAATTCCCCTGTGAAGCCATCTGGTCCTGGGCTTTTTGTTGGAAGATTGTTAATCACAGTTTCAATTTCAGTGCTTGTGATCGGTCTGTTCATATTTTCTATTTCTTCCTGATTCAGTCTTGGCAGGTTGTGCCTTTCTAAGAATTCGTCCGTTTCTTCCAGATTGTCCATTTTATTGGCATAGAGTTGCTTGTAGTAATCTCTCATGATCTTTTGTATTTCTGCAGTGTCAGTTGTTACTTCTCCTTTTTCATTTCTAATTCTATTGATTTGAGTCTTCTCCCTTTTTTTCTTGATGAGTCTGGCTAATGGTTTATCAATTTTGTTTATTTTCTCAAAGAACCAGCTTTTAGTTTTATTGATCTTTGCTATCATTTCCTTCATTTCTTATTCATTTATTTCTGCTCTGATCTTTATCATTTCTTTCCTTCTGCTAAATTTGCGGTTTTTCTGTTCTTCTCTAATTGCTTTAGGTGCAAGGTTAGGTTGTTTATTTGAAATGTTTCCTGTTTCTTGAGGTAGGATTGTAGTGCTATAAACTTCCCTCTTAGAACTGCTTTTGCTGCATCCCATAGGTTTTGGGTCGTCATGTTTTCATTGTCATTTGTTTCTAGGTATTTTTTGATTTTGTCTTTGATTTCTTCAGTGATCACTTCGTTATTAAGTAGTGTATTGTTTAGCCTCCATGTGTTTGTATTTTTTACGGATCTTTTCCTGTAATTGATATCTAGTCTCATAGCGTTGTGGTCAGAAAAGATACTTGATACGATTTCAGTTTTCTTAAATTTCAATTTTCTTAAATTTACCGAGGCTTGATTTCTGACCCAAGATATGATCTATCCTGGAGAATGTTCCATGAGCACTTGAGAAAAATGTGTATTCTGTTGTTTTTGGATGGAAGGTCCTATAAATATCAATTAAGTCCATCTTGTTTAATGTATCATTTAAAGCTTGTGTTTCCTTATTTATTTTCATTTTGGATCATCTGTCCATTGGTGAAAGTGGGGTGTTAATGTCCCGTACTATGATTGTGTCATTGTCGATTTCCCCTTTTATGGCTGTTAGTATTTGCTTTATGTATTGAGGTGCTCCTATGTTGGGTGCATAAATATTTACAATTTTTATATCTTCTTCTTGGATTGATCCCTTGATCAAAGTCTATTTTGTCTGATATGAGAATTGCTACTCCAGCTTTCTTTTGGTTTCCATTTGAATGAAATATCTTTTTCCATCCCCTCGCTTTCAGTCTGTATGTGTCTCTAGGTCTGAAGTGGGTCTCTTGTAGACAGCATATATATGGGTCTTGTTTTTGTATCCATTCAGCCAGTCTGTGTCTTTTGGTTGGAGCATTTAGTCCATTTACATTTAAGGTAATTATCAATATGTATGTTCCTGTTCCCATTTTCTTAATTGTTTTGGATTTGTTATTGTAGGCCCTTTCCTTCTCTTGTGTTTCTTGCCTAGAGAAGTTCCTTTAGCATTTGTTGTAAAGCTGGTTTGGTGGTGCTGAACTCTCTCAGCTTTTGCTTGTCTGTAAAGGTTTTAATTTCTCCATCAAACCTGAATGAGATCCTTGCTGGGTAGAGTAATCTTGGTTGCAGGTTTTTCTCCTTCATCACTTTAAATATGTCCTGCCAGTCCCTTCTGGCTTGCAGAGTTTCTGCTGAAAGATCAGCTGTTAACCTTATGGGGATTCCCTTGTGTGTTATTTGTTGTTTTTCCCTTGCTGCTTTTAATATGTTTTCTTTGTATTTAATTTTTGACAGTTTGATTAATGTGTGTCTTGGCGTATTTCTCCTTGGATTTATCCTGCATGGGACTCTCTGTGCTTCCTGGACTTGATTAACTATTTCCTTTCCTATATTAGGGAAGTTTTCAACTATAATCTCTTCAAATATTTTCTCAGTCCCGTAGTTTTTCTCTTCTTAGTCTGGGACCCCTGTAATTCGAATGGTGGTGCATTTAATGTTGTCCCAGAGGTCTCTGAGACTGTCCTCAGTTCTTTTCATTCTTTTTTCTTTATTCTGCTCTGCAGTAGTTATTTCCACTATTTTATCTTGCAGGTCACTTATGCGTTCTTCTGCCTCAGTTATTCTGCTATTGATCCCTTCTAGAGTATTTTTAATTTCATGTATTGTGTTGTTCATCATTGCTTGTTCCCTCTTTAGTTCTTCTAGGTCCTTGTTAAATGTTTCTTGCATTTTCTCTATTCTGTTTCCAAGATTTTGGATCATCTTTACTATCATTATTCTGAATTATTTTTCAGGTAGACTGCCTATTTCCTCCTCATTTGTTAGCTCTGGTGGGTTTTTACCTTGCTCCTTCATCTGCTATGTGTTTTTCTGTCTTTTCATTTTGCATATCTTATTGTTTTGCTGTCTCCTTTTCGCAGGCTGCAGGTTTGTAGTTTCCTTTGTTTTTGGTGTCTGTCCCCAGTGGCTAAGGTTGGTTCAGTGGGTTGTGTAGGCTTCCTGGTGGAGGGGACTAGTGCCTGTGTTCTGGCAGATGAGGCTGGATCTTGTCTTTCTGGTGGGCATGTCCACGTCTGGTGGTGTGTTTTGGGGTGTCTGTGGACTTATTATGATTTTAGGCAGCCTCTCTGCTAATGGGTGGGGCTGTGTTCCTGTCTTGCTTGTTGTTTGGCATAGGGTGTCCAGCACTGTAGCTTGCTGGTCGTTGAGTGAAGCTGGGTGCTGGTGTTGAGATGGAGATCTCTGGGAGATTTTCACCGTTTGATATTACGTGGAGCTGGGAGGTCTCTTGTGGTCCAGTGTCCTGAAGTTGGCTCTTCCACCTCAGAGGCACAGCACTGACTCTTGGCTGGAGCACCAAAAGCCTTTCAACCACACACTCAGAATAAAAGGGAGAAAAAATAGAAAGAAAGAGGATAAAATAAAGTAGGATAAAATAAAATAGAGTTATTAAAATAATTATTAAGAAAAAAACATCTTTTAAGAAAAAAAACCGGACGGTCAGAACCTTAGGACAATTGGTGAAAACGAAGCTATACAGACAAAATCTCACACAGAAGCATGCACATACACACTCACAAAAAGATGAAAAGGGGAAAAAATAATAAATCTTGCTCTCAAAGTCCACCTCCTCAATTTCGGATGATTCATTGTCTATTCAGGTATTCCACAGATGGAGGGTACATCAAGTTGATTGTGGAGCTTTAATCCGCTGCTCCTGAGGCTGCTGGGAGAAATTTCCCTTTTCTCTTCTTTGTTCGCACAGCTCCCGGGGTTCAGCTTTGGATTTCCCCCTGCCTCTGCGTGTAGGTCACCTGAGGACGTCTGTTCTTCACTCAGACAGGATGGGGTTAAAGGATCAGTTGCGCCGGGGTCTCTGGCTCACTCAGGCCAGGGGGAGGGAGAGGTACAGTTATGGGGCGAGCCTGCGACAGCAGAGGCCGGCGTGACATTGCACCAGCCTGAGGCGCACCGTGCATTCTCCCGGGGAAGTTGACCCTGGATCACGGAACCGTGGCAGTGGCGGGCTGCACAGGCTCCCAGGAGGGGAGGTGGGGATAGTGACCTGTGCTCGCACACAGACTTCTTGTTGGCTGCAGCAGCAGCCTTAGCATCTCATACCCGTCTCTGGGGTCCACGCTGTTAGCCGCGGCTCGCGCCCGTCTCTGGAGCTCCTTTAAGTGGCACTCTTAATCCCCTCTCCTCGCGCACCAGGAAACAAAGAGGAAAGAAAGGGGTTCCCTGGTGGTGTAGTGGTTGAGAGTCTGCCTGCCGATGCAGGGGACACGGGTTCGTGCCCCGGTCCGGGAAGATCCCACGTGCCGCGGAGCGGCTGGGCCCGTGAGCCATGACTGCTGAACCTGCGAGTCCAGAGCCTGCGAGTCCGGGAGAGGCCACAACAGTGAGAGGCCCACGTACCGCAAAAAAAAAAAAAAAAGTAGGGAAGAAAAAGTCTCTTGCCTCTTTGACAGCTCCAGACTTTTTCCCGGACTCCCTTCTGGCTATCTGTGGTGCACTAGCCCCTTCAGTCTGTGTTCATGCCGCCAACCCCAGTCTTCTGCCTGCGATCCGACCTCCAAATCCCGAGCCTCAGCTCCCAGCCCCCGCCCGCCCCAGTGGGTGAGCAGACAAGCCTCTCGGGCTGGTGAGTGCTGGTCGGCACTGATCCTCTGTGCGGGAATCTCTCCGCTTTGCCCCCCGCACCCCTGTTGATGTGCTCTCCTCCATGGCTCCGAAGCTCCCCCTTCCACCGCCCCGCAGTCTCCGCCCGTGAAGGGGCTTCCTCGTGTGTGGAAACGTTTCCTCCTTCACAGCTCCCTCCCACTGGTGCAGGTCCTGTCCCTATTCTTTTATCTGTGTTTTTTCATTTTTCTTTTGCCCTACCCAGGTACGTGGGGAGTTTCTTGCCTTTTGGGAGGTCTGAGGTCTTCTGCCAGCATTCAGTGGGTGTTCTATAGGAGCAGTTCCACGTGTAGATGTATTTCTGGTGTATCTGTGGGGAGGAAGGTGATCTCCGTGTCTTACTCTTCCGCCATCTTCTTCAGAATCCGATATTTGTTTTTCTCTTTCTGACTTACTTCACTCTGTATGACAGTCTCTAGATCCATCCATGGTTCTACAAGTGACTCAATTTCATTCCTTTTTATGGCTGAGTAATATTCCATTGTATATATGTACCAGATCTTCTTTACCCATTCATCTGTTGATGGGCACTTAGGTTGCTTCCATGACCTGGCTATTGTAAATAGTACTGCAATGAACATTGGGATGCATGTGTCTTTTTGAATTATGGTTTTCTCTGGGTATATACTCAGTAGTGGGATTGCTGGATCATATGGTAATTTTATTTTTAGTTTTTTAAGGAACCTCCATACTGTTCTCCATAGTGGCTGTATCAATTTACATTCCCACCAACAGTGCAAGAGGGTTCCCTTTTCTCCACACCCTCTCCAGCATTTGTAGTTTGTAGATTATCTGATGATGCCCATTCTAACTGGTGTGAGGTGATACCTCATTGTAGTTTTGATTTGCATTTCTCTAATAATTAGTGATGTTGAGCAGCTTTTCATGTGCTTCTTGGCCATCTGTATGTCTTCCTTGGAGAACTGTCTATTTAGGTCTTCTGCCCATTTTTGGATTGGAATTTTTGTTTCTTTAATATTGAGATGCATGAGCTGTTTATATATTTTGGAGATTAATCCTTTGTCTGTTGATTTGTTTGCAAATATTTTCTCCCATTCTGAATGTTGTCTTTCATCTTGTTTATGGTTTCCTTTTCTATGCAAAAGCTTTAAAGGTTTGAAGTTTCATTAGGTCCCATTTGTTTATTTTTGTTTTTATTTCCATTACTCTAGGAAGTGGATCAAAAAAGATCTTGCTGTGATTTATGTCAAAGAGTGTTCTTCCTATGTTTTCCTCTAAGAGGTTTATGCTGTCCGGTCTTACATTTAGGTCTCGAATCCATTTTGAGTTTATTTTTGTGTATGGTGCTGGGAATGTTCTAATTTCATTCTTCTACATGTAGCTGTCCAGCTTTCCCAGCACCACTTCCTGAAGGGACTGTCTTTTCTCCATTATATATCTTTGCCTCCTTTGTCATAGATTAGTTGACCATAGGTGCATGGATTTATATCTGGGCTTTCTATCTTGTTCCATTTATCTATGTTTCTGTTTCTGTGCCAGTACCATATTGTCTTGATTACTGTAGCTTTGTAGTATTGTCTGAAGTCGGGGAGTCTGATTCTTCCAGCTCCATTTTTTTCCCTCAAGACTGCTTTGGCTATTCAGGGTCTTTTGTGTCTCCATACAAATTTTTAGATATTTTGTTCTACTTCCGTAAAAAATGCCATTGGTAATTAGATAGGGATTGCATTGAATCTGTAGATTGCTTTGGGTTGTATACTCTTTTTTACAGTATTGATTCTTCCAATCCAAGAACATGGTATATCTCTCCATCTGTTGTTATCATCTCTAATTTCTTTCATCAGTGTCTTATAGTTTTCTGCATACAGGTCTTTTGTCTCCCTAGGTAGGTTTATTTCTAGGTATTTTATTCTTTTTGTTGCAATGGTAAATGGGAGTGTTTCCATGATTTCTCTTTCAGATTTTTCATCATTAGTGTATAGGAATGCAAGAGATTTCTGTGGATTAATTTTGTATCCTGCAACTTTACCAAATTAATTGATTAGCTCTAGTAGTTTTCTGGTGGCATTTTTAGGATTCTCTATGTATAGTATCATGTCATCTGCAAACAGTGACAGTTTTACTTCTTCTTTTCCGATTTGTATTCCTTTTATTTTTTTCTTGCCTGATTGCTGTGGCTAGGACTTCCAAAACTATGTTGAATAACAGTGGTGAGAGTGGACATCCTTGTCTCATTCCTGATCTTAGATGAAATACTTTCCATTTTTCACCATTGATAAAGATGTTTGCTGTGGGTTTGTCATATATGGCCTTTATTATGTTGAAGTAGGTTCCCTTTATGCCCACCTTCTGGAGAGTTTTTATCATAAATGGGTGTTGAATTTTGTCAAAAGCTTTTTCTGCATCTATTGAGGTGATCATCTGGTTTTTATTCTTCAATTTTTTAATATGGTGTATCACATTGATTTTGCATATATTGAAGAATCCTTGCATCCCTGGGATAAATCCCACTTGATCATGGTGTATGATCCTTTTAATTTGTTCTTGCATTCTGTTTGCTAGTATTTTGTTGAGGATTTCTGCATCTATATTCATCAATGATATTGGTCTGTAATTTTCTTTTTTGTAGTATCTTTGTCTGGTTTTGGTATCAGGGTGATGGTGGCCTCATAGAATGAGTTTGGGAGTGTTGCTTCCTCTGAAATTTTTTGGAAGAGGTTGAGAAGGATGGGTGTTAGCTCTTCTCTAAATGTTTGATAGAATTCACCTGTGAAGCCATCTGGTCCTGGACTTTTGTTTGTTGGAAGATTTTTAATCACAGTTTCAATTTCATTACTTGTGATTGGTTTGTTCATAATTTCTGTTTCTTCCTGGTTCAGTCTTGGAAGGTTATACCTTCCTAAGAACTTGTCCATTTCTTCCAGGTTGTCCATTTATTGGCATACAGTTGCTTGTAGTAGTCTCTTAGGATGCTTTGTAGTTCTGCAGTGTCTGTTGTAACTTCTCCTTTTTCATTTCTAATTTTATTGATTTGAGTCCTCTCCCTCTTTTTCTTGATGAGTCTGGCTAATGGTTTATCAATTTTGTTTATCTTCTCAAAGAACCAGCTTTTAGTTTTATTGATCTTTGCTATTGTTTTCTTTGTTTCTATTTCATTTATTTGCTCTGATCTTTATGATTTCTTTCCTTATGCTAACTTTGGGTTTTGTTTGTTCTTTTTCTAGTTCTTTTAGGTGTAAGGTTAGAATGTTTTGAGATTTTTCTTGTTTCTTGAGGTAGGCTTGTATAACTATAATCTTCTCTCTTAGAACTGCTTCTGCTGCATCCCATAGGTTTTGTATCATCATGTTTTCATTGTCATTTGTCTCTAGGTATTTTTTGATTTCCTCTTTGATTTCTTCAGTGATGTCTTGGTTATTTAGTAACGTATTGTTTAGCCTCCATGTGTTTGTGTTTTGTACGTTTTTTTCCCTGTAATTCATTTCTAACCTCATAGTGTTGTGGTCAGAAAAGATGCTTGATATGATGTCAGTTTTCTTAAATTTACCAAGGCTTGATTTGTGACCCAAGGTGTGATCTATCCTGGAGAATGTTGCATGCGCACTTGAGAAGAACATGTAATCTGCTGTTTTTAGATGGAATGTCCTATAAATATCAATTAAATCTATCTGGCCTATCATGTCATTTAAAGCTTCTGTTTCCTTATTTATTTTCATTTTGGATGATCTGCCCATTGGTATAAGTGAGGTGTTAAAATCCCCCACTATTATTGTGTTACTGTCGATTTGCTATTTTATAGCTGTTAGCAGTTACCTTATGTATTGAGGTGCTCCTATGTTGGGTGCATAAATATTTATAATTGTTATATCTTCTTCTTGGGTTGATCCCTTGATCATTATGTAGTGTCCTTCTTTGTCTCTTGTAACAGTCTTTATTTTAAAGTCTCTTTTATCTGATATGAGTATAGCTACTCCAGGTTTCTTTTGATTTCCATTTGCATGGAATATCTTTTTCCATCCCCTCACTTTCAGTCTGTATGTGTCCCTAGGTCTGAAGTGAGTCTCTTGTAGAGACTTGTCTTGTTTTTGGGTCTTGTTTTTGTATCCATTCAGCAAGCCTATTTTTTTTGGTTGGAGCATTTAATCCATTCACGTTTATGGTAATTATCGATATGTATGTTCCAATGACCATTTTCTTAATTGTTTTGGGTTTGTTTTTGTAGGTCCTTTTCTTCTCTTGTGTTTCCCACTTAGAGAAGTTCCTTTAGCATTTGTTGTAGAGCTGGTTTGGTGGTGCTGAATTCTCTTAGCTTTTGCTTGTCTGTAAAGCTTTTGATTTCTCCATCGAATCTGAATGAGATCCTTGCCGGGTAGAGTAATCTTGGTTGTAGGTTCTCCTCTTTCATACCTTTAAATATATCATGCCACTCCCTTCTGACTTGTGAAGTTTCTGCTGAGAAATCAGCTGTTAACCTTATGGGCATTCCCTTGTATGTTATTTGTCATTTTTCCCTTGCTGCTTTCAATAATTTTTCTTTGTCTTTAATTTTTGCCAGTTTGATTACTATGTGTCTTGGTGTGTTTCTCCTTGAGTTTATCCTATATGGGACTTGCTGTGCTTCTGGACTTGGGTGGCTATTTCCTTTCCCATGTTAGGGAAGTTTTCAACTATAATCTCTTCAAATATTTTCTCTCATCCTTTCTCTCTCTCTTTTCCTTCTGGGACCCCTATAATGCGAATGTTGTGTCATTTAATGTTGTCCCAGAGGTCTCTTAGGCTGTCTTCATTTCTTTTCATTCTTTTTTCGTTAGTCTGTTCAGCAGCAGTGAATTCCACCATTCTGTCCCCAGATCACTTATCCATTCTTCTGCCTCAGTTATTCTGCTATTGATTCCTTCTAGTGTAGTCTTCATTTCAGTTATTGTATTGTTCATCTGTTTGTTCTTTAGTTCTTCTACGTTTTGTTAAACATATCTTGCATCTTCTCGATCTTTGCCTCTATTCTTTTTCCGAGGTCCTGGATCATCTTCACTATCATTATTCTGAATTCTTTTTCTTGAAGTTTGCCTATCTCCACTTCATTTAGTTGTTTTTCTGGGGTTTTATCTTGTTCCTTCATCTGAGACATAGCTCTGTGCCTTTTCATCTTGTCTATCTTTCTGTGAATGTGGTTTTTGTTCCACAGGCTGCAGGATTGTAGTTCTTCTTGCTTCTGCTGTCTACCCTCTGGTGGATGAGGCTATCTAAGAGGCTTGATGGGAGGGACTGGTGGTGGGTAGAGCTGATTGTTGCTCTTGTGGGAAGAGCTCAGTAAAACTTTAATCCACTTGACTGTTGATGGATGGGGCTGGGTTCCCTCCCTGTTGGTTGTTTGGTGTGAGGCAACCCAACACTGCAGCATACCTGGTGTCTTTGGTGGGGCTAATGACAGACTCTGGGAGGGCTCACGCCAAGCAGTACTTCCCAGAACTTCTGCTGCCAGTGTCCTTGTCCCCACGGTGAAACAGAGCCACCCCCCGCCTCTGCAGGAGACCCTCCAACACTAGCAGGTAGGTCTGGTTCAGTCTTCGCCGGGGTTACTGCTCCTTCCCCTGGGTCCCGATGCGCACATTACTTTGTGTGTGCCCTCCAAGAGTGGAGTCTCCCCCAGTCTTGTCAAAGTCCTGCAGTCAATTCCCACTAGGCTTCAAAGTCTGATTCTCTAGGAATTCCTCTTCCTGTTGCCAGACCCCCAGGTTGGGATGCCTGACATGGGGCTCAGAACCTTCACTCCAGTGGGTGGACTTCTGTGGTATAAATGTTCACCAGTATGTGAGTCACCCACCCACCAGTTACGGGATTTTATCTTACTGTGATTGCGCCCCTCCTACCATCTCATCGTGGCTTCTCCTTTGCCTTTGGATGTGGGGTATCTTTTTTGGTGAGTTCCAGTGTCTTCCTGTCGATGATTGTCCAGCAGCTAGTTGTGATTCTGGTGTTTTCGCAAGAGGAAATGAGAGCACATCCTTCTACTCCGCCATCATGGTTCCTCTCTATGTAATCTTTTTTGCTTAGTTTTGTGAAATCAGTTTCCCTTAGACTCTTTAAAATTTCTTACCCATTTTAGCTGTATGCTTTAAAGTTTTCAGTTACCTGTACTTGTCAAAGTCATTTTCCATGAATCTTCCTGAAGATGAAGAAGCTGATGCTTTGCAAAACATAACTGTCTATGAATGGCAACCGGCTTAAAAACGCAAGGTTAGAGATATAATTACAAAGTTTTTTACAAAGGAGCTTAACCAAGATGTTGTGACATGCAACATTTTAAGATAACACCTAGAATTATGACAACATATCAGGGCATAGCAGATTTTAGGAATTTCATATAAATTTTGGAATATCTATATTAATGACATTTACTTATATAACCTAAAGTTCATCTCCAATCAGTTGAGAATGTTTCTCAAGTAATTTTAACATACCAAATAAGCCTAATTAGTTTTACATTCCTCTCTGATATGTCTCAGGGTTCCTTTGAAGCAAGCACATCTCAGAGTTAGCTGGAGGTTAAAAGAAGTTTAGTTAGAATTTGATATTTGGGAAGTTTGTTAAATATATCAGAAAGGTTTTAAAACACATGAGGTCACTCTGAAATATTACTTATTCACTTAACTAAAGGCTTTAAGAAAGTTTTCAAAAAAATTACTTAAAGGCACAGAAACTCACACAATCTGTTATCAAGAGCAACACTCCAAGAAAACCTTCTTCCCTTAACAGAGAGAAAATTAAACTCCAGTCTTGTACCAGCTTACTTTTTTTTTTTTTTTGCGGTATGCAGGCCCCTCTCACTGTTGTGGCCTCTCCCGTTGCGGAGCACATGCTCCGTTCGCACAGGCTCAGCGGCCATGGCTCACAGGCCCAGCCACTCCGCGGCATGTGGGATCCTCCCAGACCAGGGCACGAACCCGTGTCCCCTGCATTAGCAGGTGGACTCTCAACCACTGCGCCACCAGGGAAGCCCCCAGCTTACTTTTAACAACAAAATCTGCTTACTAAATTGAATTAAATCTAAATTTGGTCAATTCTATCCATGCACAAACCGTTTTTCTTAGGATTCCTTTTCCACAAAACTTCCATCACTTTCTGTATCCAAATAGTTTGTCCCTTATTTTTCCCATCTAGAGACAACCAGCTCTAAGACAAAATTACTTTTCCCTTAATGAAATGTAATTCCATCCTTTATACCTCCTTTTTTAAAACACACATCTTACTTTCCTACTGTATACTGAAATGTATTTCTTTATTATTTCCAGTAGCCTTAACTACATGATTAAGATAGAATCCTCAACTCTTAAAATCTTAGTTTCCAGTGAAAACTAAGAAATAAGCAATTATGAACTGTGTTCTACATTAGCATTCAATAGATTGGCAAACATAAATACCAATAATAATTTCTAAATATAGGTGCTTTCTTATAGAGAATATCTAAAGGTGGGACCAAACATATTCATCGATAGTTCTGAACACTTTTAGTTTTTCCAAAAAGGGAAGCCAATGTCAGGTAATATTTCAATATTTCTTTTTTGGGAGGGAATGACCTAGTTATTAAACTTCCATCATTTAACTCAATTTGGCATAACTCTAAGATTTCAATTTACCAAATATCTGGAGTTATTATGTTTAAGTACACATGTCTAAAACATCATTTCTAAACAATTCACCCAAAAACTGTTGCCTCATTTGCATTCAATTTACTTATAAGAATTTTATCACAATAATTTAATTTTCTTGCTGACAAATTTGCAACAGATATAACAAGGTCTTGTTTGTTATTTCTATTAAATCCAAGTATAATAAAAGTATTATACTTAATGTTCATGACTCTAAAGACATTTCTACATTAGATCAGCAAACTTAAACTAACCTTAATACCAGATATCAACTTAATATTGAATAATTCCCAGTTCACATGAACCTGAAAGCCATTTTGTCTAGCTACTTTTATATTTAATTTGTAAGTGCTTGCTTACTTTTAAGTCAGTTAAGTAGAGCTCTTTATAGATTCAATTTTGATAATATTTTCCAGAGGTAGATATATTTCATATGTATAATGTGTTTAGACATATAAACAGACAACACTAGAGCTCTCATGGTTCACTTGAAAAAACTCAGTTATGGGACTTCCCTTGTGGTGCACTGATTAAGAATCCACCTGCCTATGCAGGGGACATGGGTTCGAGCCCTGGTCCAGGAAGATCCCACATGCTTCAGGGCACCTAAGCCCATGCACCACAACTACTGAGCCTGTGCTCTAGAGCCCACGAGCCACAACTACTGAAGCCCGCACACCTAGAACCTGTGCTCTGCAACAAGAGAAGCCACCACAATGAGAAGCCCGCGCACCGCAATGAAGAGTAGTCCCCACTTGTTGCAACTAGAGAAAGCCAGCGTGCAGCAATGAAGACCCAACACAGCCAAAAATAAATACATTTAAAAAATAAAAATTTAAAAATAAATTTAAAAACTCAGTTATGAATCAGGTATTACAATATAAACTTACTAGTTTACAAAGGAATAAACGTTGCTTGCTCAGATGATAAAGGCTTTACTATTTGTTCTTGATAAACCCTTAGAAGGCTTATGAACTAAACTTTGGCTGATGAAGCCTTCAGTCCAAGGATCACACGTTGATTATATAAGCTCCTAAGAGCCCAGGTAGATCATCTACATCTCAAAGGCACAGGAAGGGTAAAAACAACTTCTCCCAGAAAGGCCCTTCTCTAAGGATCAGAATTTAAAGAGATATTTTTCCAAGCTAGATTTTTCTAATTGCATATATAAGGAAAGGAATCTGTTTTGGAGTTTCAAAAGAGTTTCATCTTGGGTTTCCCTGGTGACGCAGTGGTTGAGAGTCCGCCTGCTGATGCAGGGGACACGGGTTCGTGCCCTGGTCCGGGAAGATCCCACATGCCATGGAGCAGCTGGGCCCGTGAGCCATGGCTGCTTAGCCTGTGTGTCCGGAGCCTGTGCTCTGCAACGGGAGAGGCCACAGCAGTGAGAGGCCCGCGTACCGCAAAAAAAAAAAAAAAAAAAAAGAGTTTCATCTTAACCAGTTTTTCTCTAGAGTCTAAAGAGTATTGTGGCCACACAATGTTACAATAAAATACCATCTTTCTCTTAGTCATCGTTTCATAACAAAAATCTTTCCCATTTCAAAAGACAAAAGATAGACACGAAACACAAATTCACAAACCAGACTGGTCACAAACCCAAATCCTCCTGAAGCCCGTGGAGAGACCAATTTGGAATTTCACCTTTTTTGCTCCCTTAAAGAATTGACACTCTATGGCAGGGAAGACTGACACTCATCAAGGTCAAAGGGCAGCGAGCTGCCACAGAACAGGTAAGAGAGATTGGCTGGTGCTAGCTCCAGCAGATTTACCCAGATCTAGAGCCCATCAGCTCTTAAAGTTGCAAGTTTCATTTCTATCAACCTGAAGTAAAAAGGCAGCTGGTGTCAGGCAGGAAAGAGACCAGGAGAGTCTAAAAAATTGGCTTAGTCAGCGGCCGAGACCTCCCCAGAAATTTCCCCACGAAGGCCAGCTAGCCACAAGCAGCTGACTCATCACTACTGTCCTGGTGCATGGCTGTGGCTGGTGGCCTTACTCCAGGAAGCCCAGAGGACCCAAATATCATGAGAGTTCAGCTCCACATTGGGTGCCAAAACATCTGTTACCGAATCAGATCCAGCTGCTCGCCACTCGAAAATCAATACATGAGAGAGAGATGTTGGTAGAAAGGAAAGCTGCTTTTCATCAGAATGCCAGCTATCTGGGTAGATGGTGGACTCAGTGTCCCCCAAAACCCACCTCCAAAGATTCTGCTTGACCATGAAAGTTTTTAAAGGGTAAAAGGGTGTAATCTCAGTTAATCACTGAGATAGGGGATCAGAATGGTCACCATGCCCCTCTGTATGCAGGCTCTGCTGCAGGCTTATAGACTTCTTGTGATTTTTCTTTAGATGCTATCTTGTTCATGCAGCTTTTTCACAAGATTACTGAAGGGAAAGCCAGGGAAGAGATTTCATCATCTGTTAATTACTTATTCTTCATTTCTACTTCTTTGATCTATGGAAAGAGCTAACAGATTAGGAAGGTATTATGTGATCCAAAGATTTGAAAGGTGTGCTAGGGCTGGAGATGCGTAGAATCTGGAGGTGCTTTGTTTAAGGTTAGGGACAGGACAAGAGGTGTCTCCTGCAGAGAGCTCTTTCCTGCCTAAAGCTGCTTACGGTATGCCTGGGTCTTGGACAGACTGAAAGCTGAACATGAGCATGTTATCACCATTGACATCTCCCTGTGGGAATTCGAGAACAGCAAGTACTATGTGACCATCATTGATGCCCCAGGACACAGAGACTTTGTCAAAAACATGATTCCAGGCACATCCCAGGCCGACTGCGCTGTCCTGATTGTTGCTGAAGCAGGTATCTCCAAGAATATGCCCTTCTGGCTAACACTCTGGGCATGAAAGAACTAATTGCCGGAGTTAACAAAATGGATTCCACTGGTCACCTTACAGCCAGAAGAGATACAAGAAAATTATTAAGGAATTTAGCACCTACATTAAGAAAATTGGCTACAACTGTGACACAGTAGAATTTGTGCCAATTTCTGGCTGGAATGGTGGAACCATGCTGGAGCCAAGTGCTAGCGTGCCCATGGTTCAAGGGATGGAAAATCATCTGTAAAGTTGTCAATACCAGTGGAACCACACTGCTTGAAGCTCTGGATTGCATCTTGCCACCAACTTGTCCAACTGACAAGTCCTTGCATCTGCCCCTCCAGGATGTCTACAAAATTGGTGTTACTGGTACTGTCCCTTTGGGTCGAGTGGAGACTTGCGTTCTCAAACCTGGCATGGTGGTCACCTTTGCTCCAGTCATTGTTAGAACTGAAGTAAAGTCTGTTGAAATGCACCATTAAGTTTTGAGTAAAGCCCTTCCGGGGGACAATGTGGGCTTCAATGTCAAGAGCATGTCTGTCACTGTGTTTGTCATGGCAATGTGGCTTGTGACAGCAAAAATGACCCACCGGTGGAAACATCTGGCTTCACAGCTCAAGCGATTATCTTGAACCATCCAGGACAAATCAGCATTGGATATTCACCTGTGCTGGACTGTCACACAGCTCACATTGCTTACAGGTTTGCTGAGCTGAAAGAGAAGATTGATCATCAGTCTGGAAAAACAAGCTGGAAGATGTCCCCAAATTCTTGAAATCTGGTGATGTTGCCATTGTTGATATGCTTCTTGGCAAGCCCATGTGTGTTGTGAACCTCTATGACTATCCTTCTTGTTCATTTGCTGTTCATGACATGAGATAAACAGTAACTGTGGATGTCATCAAAGCAGCAGACGAGAAGGCAGCTGGAGTTGACAAGGCACCAGGTCTGCCCAGAAGGTTCAGAAAGCTAAATGAATATTATCCCCAATACCCTCTTTCTTTTAAATTAAAATATAGTTGAACTACAACTTTGCATTAGTTTCAGGTATACAGTCAGTTGATTCAGATAAATATATACGCCATACAGTAGTCCTTGTTGGTTATCTACTTTATATATAGTGCTGTGTATATCTTAATCCCCCAATCGTAATTTATACCTGTCCCCCCACATCCCCTTTAGTAACCCTAAATTTTTCTGTGTCTGTGGGTCTATTTTTGTTTTGTATCTTTTTTTTAAAGATTTTTAAAATATAAGTGATATTATATGATATTTGTCTCTGTCTGGCTTACTTCACTTAGTATGATAAGCACTAGATCCATCCGTGTTGCTGAAAATGGCATTATTTCATTCTTTTTTTTTTGACCAAGTAATATTTCATTGTATGTATATACACCACATCTTCTTTGTTCATTTATCTATTGATGGACATTTAGGTTGATTCCATGTCTTGGCTATTGTAAATAGTGCTGCTATGAACATTGGGGTGCATGTATCTTTTTCAATTATGGTTTTCTCCAAATAGATGACCAGGACTGCAGGATCACGTAGTAGTTCTATTTATAGTTTTAAAGAATCTCCATATTGTTCTCCATAGTGGCTGCACCAATTTACACACCCACCAACAGTGTAGGAGGGTTCCTTTCTCTCCACCCCCTCTCTAGCATTTGTTATTTGCAGACATTTTAATAATGGAAATTCTGACTGGTGTGAGGTGATACCTCATTGTAGTTTTGATTTGCATTTCTCTAATAATCAGCCATGCTAAGAATCTTTTCATGTGCCTTTTGGAATCTGTATGTTTTCTTTGGAGAGATACCTTCATAGATCTTTTGCCCATTTTTGATGAGGCTGTTTGCCTTTTGATACTGAGTTGTATGAGCTGTTTGTATATTTTGGAGATGAATCCCTTGTCAGTCACATCAACTGTAAATATTTTCTGCCATTCTGTATGTTGTCTTTTCATTTGTTTACAGTTTCTGTTGCTGTGTAAAAGCTTTTAAGTTTAATTAGTCCCCATTTCTTTATTTTTGTTTTCTTTCATTACTCTAGGAGAAAGATCCAAGAAGATAGTCCAGCAATTTTTGTCAAAGGGTGTTCTGCCTTTGTTTTCCTCTAGGAGTTTTACAGTAACTGGTTAACTGGTTTTATATTTAGGTCTTTAATCCATTTTGAGTCTATTTTATATATGGTGTTAGAGGATGTTCTAATTTCATTCTTTTACATCTAGCAGTTCTGTTTTCCTAGTACCACTTATTGAAGAGAATATCTTTTCTCCATTGTATATGCTTCCCTTTTTTGTTGTATATTAATTGACCATAGGTGCATGGGTTTATTTCTGGGCCTTCCTCTTCCATTGATCTATATGTCTGTTTTTGTGCCAGTACCATACTGTTTTGATTACTGTAGCTTTGTAGTATAGTCTGAAATCAGGGCACCTGATTCCTCCAGCTCGGTTTTTCTTTCTCAAGATTGCTTTGGCTATTTGGAGTCTTTTGTGTCTCCATACAAATTTTTTCTTCTAGTTCTGTGTAAAATGCCATTGGTAGTTTGATAGGGATTGCAATGAATATGTAGATTGCTTTTGGGTAGTATAGTCATTTTGACAATATTGATTCCTCCAGTTCAATAGCATGCTATATTTCCATCTGTTTGTGTTGTATTCAATTTTTTATCAGCATCTTACAGTTTTTGGAGTACAGGTCTTTTGCCTCCTTAGGTGTGATTATTCCTAGGTATTTTATTGGTTTTGATGAGACGGTAAATGGGATCGTTTCCTTAATTTCTCTTTCTGATCTTTCATTGTTACTGTATAGAAATGCAACAGATTTCTGTGTATTAATTTTTCTATCCTGAAACTTTACCAAATTCATTGATGAGCTTTGGTAGTTTTCTGGTAGCATCTTTAGGATTTTCTATGTATAGTATCATGTCATCTGCAAACAGTGACAGTTTTACTTCTTCCTTTCCAATTTGGGTTCCTTTTATTTTTCTTCTCTGATTGCTGTGGCTAGACCTTACAAAACTGTTGAATAAAGGTGGCAACAGCTGGCATCCTTGTCTTGTTACTGATCTTAGACGAAATGCTTTCAGCTTTTCACCACTGAGTATGATGTTAACTGTGGGTTTGTCATATATGGCCTTTATTATGTTAAGGAAGCTTCCCTCTATGCCCACTTTCTGGAGAGTTTTTATCATAAATATGTGTTAACTTTTGTCAAAAGCTTTTTCTGCATCTACTGAGATGATTAAATGGTTTTTATTATTCAATTTGTTAATGTGGTATATTACACTGATTGATTTGCAGATACTGAAAAATCCTTGCATCACTGGGATAAATCCCTCTCAATCATGGTGTATGATTCTTTTAATGTATTGCTGGATTTGTTTTGCTAGTATTGTTTGAGGATGTTTGCATTTATATTCATCAGGGATATTGGCCTGTAGTTTTCTTTTTTTGTAGTATCTTTGTCCAGTTTTAGTATCAGGGTGATGGTGGCCTCGTAGAATGAGTTTGGAAGTGTTCCTTCCTCTGCAATTCTTTGGAATAGTTTCAGAAGGATAGGCATAACCTTTTCTCTAAATATTTGGTAGAATTTGCCTGTGAAGCCATCTGGTCCTGAACTTTTGTTTGTTGGGACTTTTAAAACCACAGATTCAATTTCAGTACTTGTAATTGGTCTGTTCATATTATCTATTTCATCCTGTTTCAGTCTTGGGAGACTG